>NC_134382.1:11089375-11242187 GCF_035582795.1 Mycteria americana
TGCAGTCCTGGCACCCCAGGGGCTGTGATTCACTCGCTGCCAGCCACAGCACTGCCGGGATCACCTGTGGGCAGGGAGAGGGCAGGGATGCAGGCAGCCGGGGCGCCCCAGGAGCCGTGCACCTGCGGGGCGCAGCCCTCGCACCCTGCTCCCCGCTTTCCGGCTGCACGTGCTGGGCTGTCCGAGCCAGAGCCGAGCCCGGCCGGGTGCGGCGTGGTCACCAGTGCCTGCGCCAGGCAGGATGGCTGAAGCCGCGTCCCTGTGCCCCAGAGCTGCGCGGGTGTGTGGCCCCAGGGCTGGGAATGCCCCACGGCAGCCCCTGCACCGTGCTTTCCCCGCCGTACCCCAGCAAGCAGCTTCCTGCTGGTGCCGCGGGGCACACACACCGCGGGGGCCGCTGTGCCGCCCCCGGCACCCCGGGGGCTGCCATGGGGTGCCCCTCGTGTGTTCTGCAAATGGTGCTGCCAGGCTGGCAGGGAAGGGGACCACCTGCTCCCCTCTGTGTCCCCAGGGACGGGGACGAGGGAGTCGGGCACATGGGCCAGCGCTCCTGCCCACGGGATGGCCAGGGCCCACGGGATGGCCAGCCCGGGGAGGCTGTGGCAGCCGGGCGCGGGAGGGTTAGCGCTGCTGGCATTGACTTTCCTAGAGTTTATCTCCCTTGCAGAGGAGGCGATTTCCTCCCTGAGAGGAAGCCATACCCGGCCTATGCTCTCCCCGATGCTATCGCGCCTCGTACAGGCATTCCAAACTAGGTCACCGCTTCCCCGCCCCGGGGTGCCGGGCGCTGCACCCAGGGGAGCCACGCTCCCCGGACGGCCCCGGTGGGGGTGGCGAGGGGGTGCCCACGCCAGCACCCCCCGCCCCGGGGAGGGCAGGGGGCTGGGGGAGCCGTGGTGCCGGCAGCGCGGGCAGGGAGCCAGGGGATTCCTTGCTGGGGGCTGGATTTCCCAGCCGCGATGGCCCCGATTACAGCAGCTGAATCATTTTCTATTAAACCCGCCACCGCCAAGGGACTGGAAACCGCGCACGGGCCGCCCCGCTCGCAGAGCAGCACCGGCAGAGCGGGGCGGCCGCCTCAGCCCCGGCTGCCGGCGTCACGGCTGAGTCACCGCCAAGGCACGACCGTCCCGTGGCGGGGCCCTGCCTGCAAGCGGGCGGCTGTCCCCTTCCCCAGCACGGGGAGCAGGTGCCCCACAGGCAGGGCGGCCGCTGGCACAGGTGCCGCCCCACCGCTGGCTGCGCGGCGGGGAGAGCCACCGCTTCCTGTGCTGCGCAAGTGCCGCCTCTGCTTGTAACGCGGCCCTGGCAAGGCCTCCGCTCCCGGCGCCTGCGGGCCGGGTCGGCCGCCTGCCCAGCCCCAGGATGGCCCCCAGCAGCCGCCACCACCGGCAGCCCTGGCCCGTGCCCGCAGGCTGTCAGTGCCGCCGGTCCCCGTGGCCGTGCCCTGCCTGCAGCCCCGTGGCTGAGCCCGCAGTTCCCACGGCCGCACCGTGGCCGTGCCTGCAGTCTTCGTGGCTGTGCCTCGCTGCGGGCGCTTTGGTGAGGCAGACCCCGGTCCCAGGCGTTCAGGCAGGGGGGCGAGTGTTTTCGGCGCGCTTGGCACTGGGCTTACCCCCCTCCCCCCAGACCCCCGTGGCCCCGGCCCCGGGGCACCCCACAATTGGTGCCAGGGGGCTGCGGGACCCCGGCGCCGCTGCACTCACCCAAGCTGCCCCTGGGCAGCAGCGCTTCATCCTTGCAGGCGATGCGGCTGGGTCATGCCGGGGCGGTGAGGGGACCGGGGCGGTGGGCACAGCGGGGTGTCAGGGCAGCTCAGCACCCGGGCAGGGTGCCCCGGCACCTCATCACCACTGCCGCCGCCAGCGTGCGACGCGTGGTTACTGAGCGCCAGCCCTCCCCACACAGGCTTTTACACCCAACCATGGCAGGAGGAAATGCTTTTTTGGAAATGAGTCCAGGGTGTGCAAAACCACGACAGAAGCGCCGGGAGCAGGAGGGACCGGCGCTGCCTCACCACGGGCCACCCGGCCGCCACCCTCCCTTTCCTGCTGGCGCAGACCCGCTGTGGCCGGGGGGTGCGGGGGGTGCGGGGGGTGCGGGGAGCGGCACCGATGCCGCTCCCCAGGGCTCCATCCCCACCTCGAGCCCCGGGGCACAAGGCTGGAGCTGCCGCCAGCCTCGCTGCGGTGTCTGCCCCGGCGGGGCTCCCTCAGCCGTGCCGCGTGCCCGTCCCGGTGCTGCCCAGTCATCGGGTGCCGCCGTGGCCGAAGGAGAGGCGAGGCAGGTGCGAGCGTACTCCAGCTGCGTTTATTGCTCGGCCGGGACGCGGAGCACAGCCCGGCACGGGACAGCAGCCGCCGCTCTGGCCGCCGTCACGTGCCCCCGCGGCTCCCACGCTCCAGCCCCGGGCACTGCCGTCCGCTGCTGCCCGTTTCACCCCACAGGGCAAACCCTGCCATGGCCGGACCCTGGGGCCACCGCCCGCCCCAGCCCAGCACCGTCCTCTCCTGCCACCAGCCCCAGCCTCCTCCCCGCACCGCCCGCAGCACCGTCCTGCCGGCGTCCCGTCCCTCTCAGCACCTTCCCCACTCACCACTGCCAACGTCGTCATCCCTTCCTCGCCCACGGGAGCTGCCCCATGGCCCTCCGCAGCCCCCTGCGTCCCCGGGGCCCCCTGCCTGATGCACCATGGGGCAGCTGGGCCCTGACCGACAGCCCTCATCTCTGCAGACAAGGGTTCGGCACGAGCCGTGTGCCATGTCCGTCCCCTCTCTGGGGAGAAGCAGGCAGCCCTGTGCTGTCGTGCCCAGGGCACTTCCTCGCCGAGGGGACCGGTCTGCATCCCCATGTGCATCCCCACCGGTGCGGCATCCCAGAGCCCGCTCCGCCCGGCCCTGGCATTACGCTACGGTTAGAAGCAGGAGCAGCTCCTCGGCGTGGCCACGCATCTGTCCTTGCCACCCCAGCAGCTCTCAGACCTCCCTGCAAGGCACAGAGTGGGGAGAGATGCCCTCAGTGCCGGGACCCGGCCCCCGGCCGCAGAGAGCATCCGGGAGGGCCGGAGCATCCTTCAGGAGCGTGTGGGCAGGCGCGCGCTTACGAGGCGGTCAGCGTGGAGTTGAGCAGCAGCGTGGTCCGGATCCGGTAGAGCTGCGCCAGTGTCAGCTTGTGGTGCTGTGCCGACCGTGGGTCCGAGAGGGTCCGGCGGGCAGTGGGCGGGGGGTCGCGACCCAGCTGCCCTGGGAGGGATGCTGGGCTCTCCACCGGCTCCTCCGGCTCCGAGAGCTCGGAGGTGGAGCTGCCGCTGCTGCCAGGGGCAGCCGGGGGGCCAGCGGCTTGGCTAGTCCGGGGGGGGCCGGCGCAGAGGTCAGAGAGGCTGCGGCTCTGGCTGAGGGGGGCCGGGGGGCCGGGGGGCAGGAGCTGGGGCAGGCTGGCCTCCGACTTGGACTTGAGCACCCTGGCTGGGCAGGGCAGGAGCTGCACCGGCGTCTGGCGGCGCAGCCGGGGCGAGGGGGGCCGCGGGGCCGGGGGGGGCTCCCGCCCCTCCTCGGCCACCCCTTCCGGCTGCTGGCCAAAGTCCCGCAGCGAGGCGGGCGAGAGCGTGCCGTAGGCGCTGTCGATGGAGGACGAGCGGCAGCCGCCAGCCAGGCGGGCCACACCATGGGGCAGGGGCACGGGCAGGGCGCCCGCGGGCAGCTCCCGGGTGGGGGTCTCGGCAGAGGTGGGGGTGTCGCCGGAGGTGCCGGTGCCGATGGAGGAGCCGTCCGAGGCCGAGCTGAAGGGCCCCGCGTCCCAGTCCGGGGAGGAGAGCTCGTCGCCGCCATCCGCCGCCACCACGGCAAGGGTCTCGGTGGAGCCATCGGAGGGGCTGCAGGGGCAGCAGGGTGAGGAGGGGGCTGCGCCAGGCCGGGGGGGTGCGCGGGGCCCCCCTCCCGCTCCCTACCACCGCTGCGAGTCCGGGCTGGCGCTGCCGCGGCGCAGGACCGTGGGCGAACTGGCGGCCGAGGCGCCGCTCTCGCTGTCCTCCCCCTCCTCCTCCAGGTGCCGGCGCTGCCTCAGCTGCTGCAGCAGGTTCTGGGGAGGGGGAGGCATCAGAGAGGCACGAGGCACCTGCACCCCCCGCCCGTCCCCCGCGCCCCTCACCTGGGCGTTGCGCACCGCCTCGACCCAGCTGCGGCACAGCGACTGCCCGCTGGCCTGGAAGGTGTAGGCGGCCACCGCGCTCCCCAGCTCGTTCAGGTAGATGAGGAGGAAGGAGCCTGCGGGCAGGGGCCGTCAGCGGCGTCCGGGGACCCCCCCGCGGCCCCCATCACCCCTGGTGCCGCTCACCCGGGTCCCTGAGCTCCCGGCAGACGACCTTGTCCACCAGCAAGGGCTGCCGGACCACCTTGGTGCGCTCAGCCTTCTTGAGGGGCTTGGTGATGAGGAAGAGGTCGGTGAAGAGGAAGCAGTAGACGTCCATCTGGGGGCGAGAGCGGGGCCGTGGGCACCGGCCAGCACAGCGGGCGGGGGCGGGCGGGCAGGGGCCACGGCTGAGGCTCCGCGTCCCCCGTGGTCCTCACCTTGCCGTCTTTACCTTCCCGCATCCGCAGGCTGCCCTCGAGGAGGAGCTGCCGGGTGTCCTCCGGGGAGGTGCCGGGGATGGGGGCCGTCAGGTCCAGCCGCAGGAACCCCTTCAGCAGCTGCCGGGAGCCCCCGGCGTCAGCGCCAGGCGCGGCGTGGGGTTGCATGGCACGGCATGGCATGCGGTGACATGGGGTAGCACGGCATGGCATGGGGTGGCTTGGCACGGCATGGCACTGGGTGGCATGGGGTAGCATGGCATGGCACGGCACGGCACGGGGTGGGTTGGCATGAAATTACATAGGGTGGCATAGCACGGTACGGCATAGGGTATGGCGTGAGGTAGCGTGGCACGGGGCGGCATTGAGTAGCATGGCATAGCATGGCATGGGGCGGCAAGACACAGCGGCTCCACCACGCCCAGCATACCTTGTCCACCTCATCTGTGCTGCCCTCCACCACCTCGTAGGCGTCAATGCGGTCGAGGATGGCGGCCAGGCGCTGCCGCTCCTGCCGCTGGCGCATCCGCGAGTTGACGTGGTTGATGAAGTGCTCCACAGAGCCAATCTGCGGCCGGGGCGGTGGGTGCGAGGGGCCGGGGGGGACCACCCCACGCCACGCCCCACTGCCCCATGCCCCCGGCCCCTTACCATGGCGGTGACGGCATCGCGGGTGCGCGGGTCGTCTGTCTTCTTCAGCACGGACTTGAGGAGCAGTGGGTACTTGGTGAGGCGCTGGTGGGGCTTCACCAGCATGTCGCTCAGCTTCAGGCGGCTGCACTGCTCGTGCTTCTCGGCCCACTGCAGCACGCAGGTGTCAGCCCCGGCACCGCGCCGGCATCGGCCCCAGCCCCCGCCCGCTCCCCTTACCGTCACATAGGTGCGGAAGAGCTCACTGTCCCGCAGCAGTGCCCGCATGTACTCCATGCAGCCCTCCTCCTCCATGCAGTACCGCACATAGGGCTTGAAGAGGGAGCCGAACTGGGGGGGACGCAGCGGGGTCACCGCAGGGCGCAGCGCAGCATGGCCCCCCGCCGTGGCACGGGGTCCCCGCTCACCATCTTGAAGCCATCGAGGAAGTCAACGGGGTCGAGCAGTGCTCCGGTCCGGCGCGCCTTGGCCAGCACTGGGGCCATGACACCGCGCCACAGCTCGCAGTGCAGCCGGATGATCTCCCCGATGTTGCCGAAGAGCCGCTCGGCATCCACCTGTGGGGTGAGGCAGGCAGCTGCGCAGGGACGGCACTCTCACCCTGCCGGCGTGGCCAGACCGGGGTCCCATCCCCAACCCGGCGGTCCCCAGCCCCCGCAGCCTCCCACCGCTCACCTCGCAGAGCAGCCCCGACTCCTGCAGGTTCAGCAGGCAGCAGAGGAAGAGCTGCAGGGACAGAGCAGGGAGCCGGTGGGGTGCAGCCGCGGCCCCCGGCCCCCCGCCGCAGCGCAGCACGGCTGCCGCCGGCACTCACGTCGGTGATGACTTTGAGCTTGCGGATGTAGGTGGCCTCGGTGTGCAGCAGCTCCCAGATGGCTTCCTGCTGGTGGCACTGCCGGCGCGACAGGGCCTGACAGGCTGAGCGTCAGCGCCGTGCTGGTGGCTGGGTAGAGCCACCGTGGCCCCCCAGCTCCCCCGGCCTTACCTCCGTGCCCCGGATGATCTGCTGCCAGCTGTCCTCCAGCACCAGCCCGGCCTCGTCCCCGTCCTCCTCCCAGGAGTCCCGGTCAAAGCGGAGCTGGGGCGGCAGCTTGGGCAGCCCGAAGGCGCTGTAGGCGTGCAGCCTGCTCGCCAGCTGCTCCAGCTTCTCACTCTCCTGGCCGAAAGCGGGGGGCAGAGCGGCTGGGCGGGGGGCCGGCGGGGACGTGCCACGGACCCCCTCGCCCTGCCCACGGAGCTGGGGGGGCTCGAGCCCCGGGGGGACCCGTCCCAGCTCCCCAGCATCGCCGCGGGCAGCTCCCGCACCCGCTCCCCGTGCCCACGTCCCACCTACCCGCCCAAAGGAGCCGGCGCCGGTGCCAGAGCCGAAGAAGCCACTGAAGCGGCTGGCGGCACGGTTCTTCCAGGTGTCGGTGCCGTTGGCGGGCACGGAGCCACCGCCGTGGGGGGCCAGCTCGGGGCTGGGGATGCTGGCGTCCCCCAGGAACTCCGTCATGTTCTTCCTCCGCCGGCCCAGAGCCTGCGGCGGGGACAGCCGGCGGCCCCGGGGTCAGCGCCCAGCACCGCGCGCCCGGGCCGCCGGGACGGGGACAGCACGGTGCGGCGCGATGCTCCGGCGGGGCTGACCTCGAGCACCCGCGGGACAGACGGACGCCCAGGCGGCAACCCGCGGGTCGCAGGGTCCCCCCAGCCGCGCTGCCCTGCCCGCACTGACCTGCCTACCTGCATCCCGGGGGCGCGGGGCCCCGGGGGCTGCGCGGCCGGGCCCAGCCGGCGGCGGGCGAGCGGCCCCGGCAGCGCGGGGCTCGGGGCGTCCCGCGGGGCGGCAGCCCCCGGCCGAGCCGCCCGCCCCGCCGCGCTCCCCGCTCGGACGGCGGAGCCGGAGCCGGAGCCGGAGCCGGAGCCGGGCGGGCAGCGGCCGGGCTGCTCCGAAACAAAAGGAGGTGGGGCCAGCGCCGAAAACCCAATTTCCCCCGTGCCAGATAAGCAGCCGGAGCCGAACAATCCGCCGGCAGAGATCAAAGCCCCCCCGCCGGCCGCGGGAGCTGGGTCCCGGCCAAGCGGCTCCTGCCGGCCCCGGCACCGCTGCGCTGGCCGCCTCCCCCGCGTAGCCCCGGGCTGTGCCGGGCCGCGGCCGTCTCCTCGCCCCGGCACGAGGAGCGGCAGCGCCGGGGCTCCCCACCCGCGGCCGAGCCGCGGGACGTGGCACGCAGCCGCCGCTGGCACGGCCCCGCGCCCGGCCCCGGCCCCGGCCCCGGCCCCGGCCCCGGCCCCGGCCCCGGCGCTCACCGTGCCGCTGCGGCCCCCGGCGCCCCGGCTGCCGCCAGCCCCGTCGCCCTGGCGTGGCCGGGCCCCCGCCTGTCCCCGGGAAGGCAGCTGGGGCCGAGAGCCCTGCGGGGGCGGCTGGGAGCCCGCTGGCCCCCCCGCCCTTCCAGGGCCATGCTGGTCCCGCAGCCAGGCATCGTAGTCCCGGACGCGGGTGGCCACCAGCCCTGGCCACACGGCCAGCTTGCCACCTGCAAGGGCCGCTGACGCCGGGCCGAGCACCGTGTCCCCCCCGCCGGCACCCCCAGAGCCACTCCCCGTGAGCGTGGCGGCCTGCTCCCACGGGGAGTGGTGGCCAGCCCGGCCCCACGCCTCATCTGGGGCCAGAGTCCACGGGGCAGGACCGAGCTGTTCTCTGCAGCTACCAGGTGCTGCGGCAAGAGGAAGGCCAGCGGCCAGGGCAAGCCCTGGGGCCCGGACGGCACCAAGTGGCTGCCACGGCCAGGGCCCCCGGGGCTGCTGTTTGCCTTTGCTCTGATGCCAGCCTGTATGTGGCACGGCTGTGGGGACCGGTGCCACCGGCTGAGCTGCCACGCCTGGCACAGGGTGCTGCCCGTGCTCTGCCACCACGGCGCAAGCCAGCACGGCACAGCGAGGAGCCAAACTGGCTCTCGGGGGTTCCAGGGGGGGTCTTCAGGCCACACCGCAAATGGCCACGCAGGAGATGCCGTGCTGCTGCCCCGTGTCCCCGTCTTCCCAGCAAGGATGGCTACGGGGGGATCCTGCACCCCACCACGTCCTCCCCAGTTCCTCCCCCCATGGCTGGCACCGGCACTCACCAGGCTGTCGGCACCCTCTCGGTGTCCCGGCACCAGCTCTGGCGCTGGCCCGAGGAGCGCGGCGGTGCTGACCGAGTGCAGGATGGGCAGGCTGGCCGACCTGGCGTCCCGCACCGCCTGCTCCACCTTCAGCTCATCCCCAGGCTTGGCTGTGGGAGCATCGGGCGGTCAGAGTCCCCTGGGAGCCCCGGGGCAGCCAAGCCTCCCGCCAGGCCCCCGCCATACCTTTCACCCGCAGGTAGTGCCCCCCGAAGCGGTACGCCTCGAACTGGAGGGAGAGCGGCGTGTGCGACTGGTCCAGGTAGATGTCCACCTTGCCCGGCTCAATTGCCTTCCTCTCGAAGACCGGCAGCAGCACCTCCCTGCGGGGACACAAGCCCCGTGTCCGACTCCATGTCCGTCCCCACGTCCATCCCTGCATCTGTCCCTGCCAGACTCACCCCAGGGACTTCTTCTTCGCAGCCGGCACGATCTCCGCCTCGATGTCAACGCTGAGGTCGAACTTTAAGGTGAAGCACTCCTTGCTGGGGTCCTGGGGGGAGGTGGCAGCCGCTCGCCCAGGGGTCCCTCCCACCCACTGGGGCCACGCCGCTGCTCCGCAGAGCAACCCAGGGAGAGGGGCCGGTGCCTTACGTCCGTGTGCCTGCGCCGAGCCTTCTTCTTGGGCAGCTTCAGTGCCGAGCTCCTCCGCTCCCTGCGGGCACAGGGTGGGCAGGGTGACGGGGATGCCGCGGGCTGGGGACGTGCAGGGGACGTGCAGGGCCGGGGGCTCACCCTCTGCTATCCACAGGTCCCTCCTCCTCCTCCTCCACATCAGAGGCAGGGCTAGTGCGCGGGGGGCACGAGCGCGTCGACATGTTGCGGGCCAGGATGGAGCCTGCAAACAGGCGTTGAGCTGGGCTGTGCCGGGACGCCCAGCCCGGTGCCGGCTCTGGCTGCGTCCCACTCCTGCCCCTGTGCTGCACCAGCCCCACGTGCATCCCACGGCCACTGCTGCACCATGCCGGCCCTAAGCACGTCCCGCTGCCGCAGAGCTGCTGGGAGCAGTGGTGCCGGCCGCGTCCAGCCCGGCTCACCTTGCGGGGGCAGGTCGAAGCGAATGTGGCCGAAGTGCATGGCGCCATGGAGGCGGCCGTCGCAGAGCTCACACAGGCTGAGGGGGCCGCTGCGGTTCAGCTGCCGGCACTCCGCGTGGTGGCATACCTGCGGGCGCACGCGTCAGCTGGGCACAGGCTGCCCAGGGGCTGCCGGCCATGGCACGCCAGCGGGAGGGACGGGCAGCACCACGAGCAGCGGGGACCCCCCTTTCCATCCCCAGCTGCTGCCGGCACACTGCTCGCCCGCAACGTTGAGGCTGCAGTGGGCACAGGGAAAGCAGCAGGAGCAGGATACGGCCACGAGGCGGGGGGGTTCTGCACCGCAGAGCCCCCCCCGCTCCGCCGCACTGAGCAGGGACCCCGGGAAGGCTGCACGTGCCTGGGGACGGGGAGGGGTAGCCGGGGGACAGCTACCTGTGCCCGTGCCACCCGCACCTCGCCGGGTGCAGGGGAGGCCGTGCTCCCGCGCTGCAGCCCCTTTGTGCTGGCGAGAGCAGCGTCCCCGCGGCAGGACGGAGGAAGCGAGCGTCTGCGGCAAAACAATGCTCGAAGCCGGCGCGTTTCCTCCGATTGTGAGCCGGCCGTGGCTGCAGCCCCAGCCCCACCAGGCATTCACAGTGGGTTATTTTTAAACCCCCGGCCAGGCCCCCAGCACAGTGCACAGCCTGTGACCCCCGGCCAGCACCCGCCTTGCTGAGGGCTCCGGCTGGCCCCGCTCCTGGGGACAGTGGTGCTGCCGGCCACTGCCAGCGAGCCCCGCTGCACCACCGGCACGTCCCCATCCCCGTGTGGGACCCCCATCGCCGCTCTGCATGCAGAGGGGGTGCGAGGGGCTGCCAGGGAGGAGGGAGCCCTGCCTGGGCTTGCCTACAGTGCGCTGGGCTGCTGAGGGGAGGAAGCACCCGTGCAGCTCCAGCCGCCCCTGCTTCCTGCCCTCCTTCCTCCCGGCGCTGCTGAGGTCAGAGCTGACGCGCTCCCGCCACCCACGCGCTCCCCGAGGGGCCACCAGCCCCTCTGTGGCACCCAGCGCCACAGCACTCGCCGGTGTCCTGCCATGAAGCAACCACAGCCCCGGAGACACGCTGGCCTCACCACCAGCCCAGCACACCCTGCACCCCTGGTCCCAGCCCTCCTCCTCTCCCACCGCGTGCCCCAGCCCAACGCCGTCACGGCCATCTGGCACCTGTGGGACACGGAGCGCAGCGCGGACTCCGGGCAGCGATTGCAGCTGGCGCTCGCTCGGCGGGGACCCCCCGGGACCCTCAGCAGCCGCCCTGCCGGGATGCGGGGCTCCCTGTCCGCCCTGTGCCGGCGACTCAGCCCCAGGCTCGTCCCCGCAGGAGGGCCGGGCGGGATGCCCAGACCCCTCTGCTCACCCCAGGGATCAGCTCCGGGCTCCCAGCCCTACCGTGCTCCCGGCACGCAACAGCAGTTTCCCCCTTGGCAGCTGCCCCACGAAGCAAGGGGGGACACAATGCAGCTCCGTGCCGCGGCAGGACGAGCCCCCAGCCCGGCCAGGACCCCCCGCCCCCCGCTGCCTGCCGGGCACCCTTGGGGCTCTCTGGCAACAGCGATGGGGTGGCCCCGGCGGGTCCCTCCCAGCGGTCCCGGCTGCACCCAGGGGCAGCCACAGCCCAGCACCACACGTGGCCCCGCCGGCGCTGGCCCCGCCACCCCAGCCGTGCAAAGCAAGCGCAGCAGCACAGCTCCCGGCGTGGCCGGCATGCCGTCCTGCCCGCTGCACCAGAAAGACACCGCCCGCGGTCCGGCGCAGGAACCCCAGGGCCTCACTGGGAGCTGGTGTGTGGGTCCAGCCCGGCCCCGCACCCGGCCAGCCGGTGGGAGAGAAGGGACTCTAAATCAGCTCTGGCATCGTGTTAGCGAGCGGGGGGACAGACGGGCAGGAGCGGATTAGCCTGAATCACACCAGCTAGGGGAAATGGGCAGCCGCCGCCGAGCCGTTAAATGCCGGCAGGACCGCAACACCACCGGGGAATGCATGCCCGGCACGGGCCAGGGGGACAGAGCTGGCAGGGGGCACAGCTGGCAGGGAGCTGCCCGCCATGCCAGGGGGGCTTTGGGGAGCGGCAGGTTGGGCAGAGCTGCCGGCTGCCCGTTCTCGCCCGCAAGACCGATGCCAGGCATTGGCAGGAGGCAGCTGCCTGGCGCTGCCCACCACCCCATAGGACCCACCTTGGCCGCCTTCCTCTCGCCGGTGCAGTCAGGGTTCTGGCAGCACAGCACCGTCTCCTCTGGTGGGCACGGCTCGGCTGTGGGAGAGAGGGGGGATCAGTGCTGGGGTGCCGCGGTGAGCCCCCTCCAGCCCCACTCCCAGCCCTGCCCGCGCAGGGGGGCCACGCCGAGGCTCCCGCACTGCAAACCCCGGCTTTAAGAGCTCGGCAAAGCGCTTGGGCTGAGCTGAGGCTGAGCCTGCCTGCTCCTGCCTGCCCCACCGCCTATCCAGGGGGACGAAACCCCATGCCCAAGAGCCAGCGCTGCATCCCCGCCGGGGGAAGGCGACGTGCATCCCACAGCGTCAGGATCCGGCACCTCCTGCCCAGCACCTCAAGTCGCAGGATCAGGACGCAGACCTGCCCCAGCTCCCACGCAGCAGGCACGGACCGAGGCTGCAGCAGGACCGCTAAATCTGCCACTTGCCAGCCCCCAAAGGGGCTTAGGAACCACGTTAAGCTTTGACAGTTAAATCGGCCTTGGGGACAAATCCTATTTTGAAGGCTTTTATTATGTGTCTCACCTAATCATTTAAAAATAACAGACTCCGGATGGCTTGCAGCGAGAGCACCATGAACACCATCCTGCAGCGCAGCCCCGCTGCCAGGCAGGGATGCTCTGGTGGGAAGCTGCCCCGCCAGGCACGGAGCTGGTGCAGGGGATGCGGAGATGCCAGGCAACTCGGCTGCACCAGGCGGCACGGCCACACCGGCCGGCACTGCCGCACCGGCCAGCACGGCCACACCAGCCCCAGCAGCGGGGCAGCCGGCACAGGGGCTTCCCCTGCCGCGCCACTCCCCTCTCCCGCATCCCTCCTGCCAACAACAACAGCATCTGCGCTGGCCCGAGTGGGACCGCAGCCAAGGCCGGGGTTAGACTCGGTCTGTGGGAAAACCCGCCTTTTGGGGCCGCGCCGAAAAAGCCGCTGCTTCTGCCGAGAGAGGGGGCGGCAATCCGGGCCGGCACTGGCTGCCTTGGCTCCCGGCCGGGAGGCGACCCAGGCGCAGGCAGGGCTGCCCATGGCAGCGGGAGCTGCTGGCCCACGGCGGGAGCTGCCGGCCCATGGCAAGGCCACTGCGGCACGGCGGGAGCTGCTGGCCCATAGTGGGAGCTGCTGGCCCACGGCGGGGCCGCTGCGGCACGGCGGGAGCTGCTGGCCCACGGCATGGGGCAGCCGGGCCAGGCTCTGCCCGCCGCCCCCGGAGAGGCCGTAGCCGGGGCTGCCGCGCTGCCCCCGCGCTGGGAGCACAATGAGGGCTCTGTCCCCGCAGCGCCGGGCCAGCCCCCCGCCGCCACCGTTTCACTTGACCTATCGGGAATAATAACAGCAACAAATAAGAAATTCTTTCATGCACCCGAGGGAAAGTTTTCCAAATTCACCAAAAACTCGAGGCCGGCGGGAGTGGCTGGCGATGCCAGGGACCAGCCCCGGGCCACGGCTGCCGGCACGGCCAGAGCCGCGTGGTTCTTCCCGAACGCTGGCCCTGGCAGCAAGGCCACGGTGCAGTAGGGCCCTGGGCGTGCCGGGTGGGAGCCCCTCGGCACGGAGCGTGCACAGGAGCCCCAGCACCTGGCAGAGGCAGGACGGTGTCTGGGCCCCCACCAGATGCTTCAGGGGCCGGAGGAGGGATCCCGTCCCCACCAGCTCCTCTCCCCAGCTGGTCACCTCCTCCTGCTGCTACCGGCTGTGTTACCATGCTGGCTCTTCCGGTGACGGCAAATGAGTTTGAAACCGGACCATGCTTGCACCAGCACGCACCGCGGCAGCTTACTGTTCCGGACATCGCTCTGAGCCGGGAGGGAGTGGTGCCGGCAGCACCGGCAGCTCACACGGTGCTCCCCGGCTGCACCTGCAGCATCCCCGCCGCAGCGTCCCTGCGGCAGCTGCGCTGCATTCCCAGGGCATCCCCGCTGCGGCCGGAGCTTCTCCCAGCCCCTCACCCTCGTTGCCAGGGCTGGAGATTTTTGGCCACCCAGCCCGCGACTGCCCGCAGCCTGCCAGCCCCCCGCGCTGCCCCAGCCACCTACCCCCGAGCTCCTCGCTGATGTCCAGGCTGGAGCTCCAGGAGAAGCGCTCCACCGCCCCGTACTCCAGCCCGGCCAGCCCAGCGGGCAAAGCCTCCAGCTCGTAGGCGCCCCGCTTCCTCCAGTACAGAAACATCCTGGGGTCGCGGCCGGGGGCCCCCGGAGCCGTGCCCGCCCCGCCGGGGCCACCGGTGGGACTAGCCAGGGGAGCCCGGCTCCAGCTTTAAGAGCGGGTCCCGGGCCCCGGACAAGCGGCGCATTCACGCCGGCGGCTGGGAGCCGCGGGGCGGCCGAGGGTGCTGCTGGAGACTGCCCAGCGCCCAGGCGGGGGGCACACAAAGGGCCTTTCTTCGGCCTCCTACAGACATTGCACAAATTTCACTTTCCGCCGTCTATGAAAGACATTCGGCCCCGGAGACAAGACGCGCTTGTGATTAAAATAATCGGCATGAAGAGAGGGGCTGTTCGGCAGCTCCGCCGTCGGATGGCTTTTGCGGGGGCAGGAATGCACCGCCCCGAGCCCTGGCTGCACCCCCGCACCGGTGGGCATGCTGGGGGCCCCCAGCCCGCGCCGGGAAAGCCAGGTGTCTTTAGGGGGTTTTCTCCCTGCTAAATCCAAGCAAACGGGAAGGCACCGGATAGGGCTTAAAACCCGCAAAGGCAGCAAAGGACGGCACCTTTGTCCTGCCCCACACAAAATTCTCCCTAAAACGGGGAAAAAACCAAAACACTGCACGGGACGGTCAGCCGGGCTGCAATCACCCCAGCCTCCAAACTCGTCAGCGTCAACAGCATCTTCTCCAGAAGGTGCCACACGCTCCCCCTAGCTTTGCTGCTTCTAGGCGCCCCTTGCCAGAAAAGGTAGCCAGAAATTAAAAAAAAAAAATGGTTGCTGCAAAGTTAATAGATGCTAACATATTAAAAAAAAAAAAATCCTGCTTTATTGAGCACATCCTTGATGCTTTAAGTGCTAAGTAACCGATTTCCTATCAATCACAGTACTGAGTGCCCCCCCCGCCGAGGTTTACGCTCCAAAGCCCCTGGCCCCCCCGTTGCCGCTCGCCCCTCGGGGCAGTCCCGTGGCGAGCGCCGGGAGCCGCACGGTCCCCCCTGCCCAAGGCTGCAGCACCCACCTCCAGGCCCCGGCAGCTTGGTCCCCCCGCCCCGGGAAGGTGCAAACCCGGACACTCGAGGCTCGCCGCAGGCACGCGGGCGTCACTCACTTGTCCCCCGGCTCAGGGGGGGGAACCCCCGCCCGGCCAGCACGGGGTCCATCGCCCTCGGCTGGGCGAGGTGGATGCTGGGGCACCGGCGACGGCACCGAGGGGGACGCTCTGCCCCAGGGGGTTGCGGCGCTGGGCGTTTCACCCGCGCCGCTCTCCCATCTCACCTTTCCCGGAGCCTTTTCCGCCCTCTCCCCCGTGACTTGAACCCCCGCCTCGCCCCGCCTGGGATTTTCCCCCCGGCTGCACAACAGCCCCTGTATTTATTTTAGCCACTGTTCAGGCCAGGTTGCTGGCCAAGTCCTTCCTTCACTGCCAGACCCAGCCAGATGGGGATAATTAGGCCTGGATTAATTTAAAGCTTTAACTCTTTAAACAGCAGCAATGCTGCACAGCCCCCCGCAGCTCCTCTCCAGCTCCGTCCCCTCCCCGCTGTCATCCCATTTAGTTTGTTGGTTTACAGGTACACGTTTCTGGAGCGCTAGGAAATCTCCTCGCAAACCAGATTAAAAGCATTTTTTGCAGATTACTCACGCCCACAGCGGCCGCCAGCTGAAAAGATCCAGCACCGAGTGGTACGCTGCATCCCTTCCTCTGCGGGAGAGACCTGGCCGCAGGGGCTCTGAACGGGCCCCCCTCTCAGGGGGCTGCAGACCCCAGGGCCAGACCCTCCCCCTGCGTGCGGGACACGGGCAGAGCGACGCCCCGTCAGCACGAACCGCAGTCAGAAGCCAGGTTATTTTTGCAGTCAAGGATCCATCAAATGCCTGCCACGCCGATATTACCCATTCAGACGTGGTTTTCCCAAAAAGGTCCTCACCTTGGCCCGAGACGCTCACTCACCTCTGCGTGACTCCCACCAGCCTCCTCTTCACTCGGGAGCAAAAAGTTCCTCCGGTCTTTCCCAGGGGAGCACAGACCAGGTAACGAGAGTCAGGCACGACCAAGCACCCCGGTGCTCCCTGCAGCACGTGGGTAACAAGTTCCTCCCCACTTTCATCCCATTTTAGTCTCTACCCGTGCCACAATCTATTTAGACAGAGACAGGCACCGCATTCGAGAGACCCAGAGCTCTTCCCAGACCGGCGCTCGAAGCGTTGAACTTAAACCATAGCAACAGGGTATGCGGCCAGAGCCAGCCGCGAGGCGGAATAAAGCGGCGTCCCCGGCGTGGAGGGCTGCGCGAGGCCGTCGTCCAGGCGAGCTGCGGCAGCGCCGAGACAAGCGGCGAGCGGCTGACTCCCTCCAGCGGCTGTATCTCCGGTCGCCGGGGGAGAGAGAGGATTTTCTAATCTGCTCCTTCCTCCCCCGTCTCCTTGACGAGTGAAACACCCAAAGACGCAGGTCAGCCGCAGCGCCAGGGAGAGAACCACCGGCACAAGCTCTTCCCTGAACCACGAGCGGCCCAGGGTTACGGCTACCGTGAAGTTACGCCCGTGCCGCTGCGGATCGTCCTCCGAAACCCAGAGCTAACCGAAGGCTAGACTTCAAACGGAGAACCGCTGCTGATTCAAGACAGAGAGCGCTTTCGATGGCACCCAGCCGCAGCTTGTACCAGCTGTGTCCAAGTGAACACAGGCTGAGGAAAAAATTCAAACCAAAGCAATGCTTTTGATGGATATTTATTACAAAACACCAAAATACAAACTGAAAATATAAAACATTATCAAAACCGGACATGCTGTAGTACCTAACCAGACACCTGTCCAGGGTCTCTCAGAGCTCTGTAGCACCCAGGGCTTCTGTGACCACGCCTGGCTCTTGCCAGTCTCCATACAAAACAAACCCCACGGCCCAAGGTCCCAAGGCTTTAGGTGTAATCACACTCAAACGCGTACTCCCTCCTCTTGAAATGCTTCTTCTTCTTCAGCTTCCCAGACCCCAAGATGCTGTAGTTATAATCGGACGTGACATAGGGGATCTCTCCCTCAACTCCTTGCTGAAGAGGAAAAAAAGCCAGAAACAACTTTAAGAACTTGTATCTTCAACGGGGCGGGAAGCACTTTCCTCTAGAGACTGACAGAGCTGTGACAGAGCTGACTGGTGGGAAGGAGCAAGCTAGCACTGCACAAACCCTGCTCTGGTATCTGACATGAGAAGAACGTTCTCCTCTCCCTTGTTTCTATGCATTAAGGACAATTTCCTAGAGAGAGAACCATCTGCTAATGCCCAGACATCTCTGGGCACACATAAGCCTCAGAAATAAGAAAATGGAAAACCCGCCAGCCAGCCTCAGCTCAGCTACCTTCCACTCTCTTCCCCTGCAGCTCCTACCTGGCCCACAAGAACGCAGTTTGGGATAGCAATATTTCCAAGGAGCAGGCAATTCACTAGTCTCAGGTTCTCTGGAGGCACCGGTGTCAGAACATGGTAAAGCTTCTTCTCCATCTCAACCCCTCGGACAATTCCTGGGAAAAAAAAACAAAAAAACAAAAAAAAAACCAAAACAAGCACACGCAAAGTTCAGTCTTCACCCAATCACTTCGGACTGTATAACTAGATGCAGCCGAAGCTCTCTGAATAAATGGCTCTTCTAGAACCAAGAGAAGGATTTGAGACACATCTTGAGAAAAACCTGCATTGCTGTACCCCGCTTTTCCAGTATCTCAGCGTACATACCAACAGCTAACTTCCCAAACCGCCTATTATTCACTGGAACATTCCTACAGAAACTTGAGGAGCTCAGTATCAAACTCCAGGTCAGAACTGTAATATTAAATCAAAGCACAGAAGGAAACTGACAGACAACTACAGAAATTTTGCATAAGCCACGTGGAACGTGCTTTTGAGAACGTGAATCCAGAAAGCGAGTAAATTGTCATGTTATGAAAGAGCGAGAGCAGCAAGCTACAAAAGGCGCTGCTCAGGGACATTCCCCATAGCTGTTACCACAAGTTAATGAAAACCAAAGGACTTGAAGCACAGCTTGTAATAGAAGAGAATACATGATTATTCTTTTATCTCATCCCACTTTTTCAGTTGTTTTTGAAAGAGTAGGCAATTCCGTCAATTCTTCACCCTGCAACCTATCTGTCAGAACGCAGCTCAAGGTTTCCTGGGCTTGCTCACCGAAGCCAAGGCAATCACAGACCGGCGTCTGTGTCAGCAAGACCGGCCCGTCGGTTTGGCATCTGATTTCATCCGGTATCCTGCAGAGCCCGACCCAGCTGGCGTTCACTGCATACATGATGTTCGTAGGAGCAACGTCGGTGTGAATAACCCTGAGTGCAACAGCACTGAAAGGTACCTGAGGGGGTAAAAAAAGAAGAAAAAAAGTGCATTGTCAGCTCAACATCAATTTAGTTTGAGTTCAGAGATAAGATAACGCTAAGTACACAAAACCTGAAAGCTCCCAACCCACACCTACAGACAGACATTATCTCAGTGGCAAACACAACAGTTTCAACACTAACTGAACACACAAAAACACGTGCCGCGCTGACATCTCAACAAAAACCTCACTTCTAGATACGCTGAATAAAGCCATTATCTTTTTGCAGATTACAGAGCATTTTTCCCTCTTCCGAAAAACATTTGCAGTACAAGCCGAACTGTCAATTACCAAGAGCTGGGCTCTCTGCAACATCTCCAAGCCTTTCAAAAATGCTCTGCTCAAAATGCTGCTCAAAAATGCTCAAAGATTTACCTGATATGGCACAAGACTGTGCAGCGGAAGCACCGCCCCTATGTCTGGGGACTGCAGCTGACCCAGGTAACCCAGTATGGACATGTCACGCAAGATGCCGCTATGTACTCGCCTGGAAAAATAACCGCGACAAATCAAGGAAAGGCAGCACACCCTCACACAGCCATTCCAACTGCATACCCTGGACATTCCCGAGTACGGCGTGCAATATTAGCCACTATTTCACACAAGTTTAGTTTTTAGAACTTCTACCACTGAAGAAAATTTAGAGCTATGTTTTTATTACCTCTGAGGGATCACAGGATTTAGGGCATTGTTTCAACTTTGAAAAGGAATTAATTAACACGGGTGGTGTTTGTTTTGTTTTGTTTGTTTTTTTTTTTTTTTTTAAACAAACTCTGTTATTAGGTAAGGGCTCCCTTCTCCAACCCTGATGTCCACACACCTTTCAGTCAGACAGAGTAATAACATTTGTTTTCTTAAATAGCTGATTAGTGAAGGCCAAGTCAAAAAAAGCACTTAAAATTGGCAACGAAGACTCAAGGTCCAGGGAAATAAACATTTCAGAGATGCTCCAAGTATCAGAGAAACTAAGAAATAACGTGATCATCATCTACATCTGTAAGAAATGGGTAAGGAACTTCCCAATTAGGAAAAAAAGGAGACACAATATTCAATGATTCCAAGTGGAAGTCACGCCCAGTGTAAAAGTAAGTGACAGTAGTCATTGGATGTAGAGTAGGGAGGAACCCCCTCCCCCCTCAACCTAAAAAACCAACCCTACACTCCCCCCCCCCCCCCCAACAGAATACCCGGAAAACCCAAACAACCACCACCCAAACACAACCCCCTAATAAGTAAACTAATAAGCTCTGACCAATTTAATGGAGCTCTCGAGGCCAAAGCAAAGCAAGAGCCTTTACCATCAAGACTACGCATGATTTTGTTAAGCCCGCTAACCATTTCGTAGCACTAAACTTTCTACTTACGCTTCACCTGCAACCCCTGCTCGAGGGAATTCTGGATGGATGTACAGCAACTTATACTCGGGAGCCAATGCATCTCCCTCCCCTTCAGAGGACTTCCAGTTCTCTGCTCCACTCGTACCCATCCGCTTGCATTTGGCTTGCTGTTTGCCTTTGGTGTACAGGCCAGGAGTGAGATGAACGTACTCTGGGGTGAGCGGAGCCATGGCTTTCCAGTCGTACACATCCATCTGAACAATGTGACTGGGTGACAACAGCCGAACGATATCAATCAGAAGCAGCAACCCCTCACCTTTAGGGAGCAGAGAAAACACAATTGCTGCCACTACACAAACAGGTCGGAACACTGTTAGAGAAGACCAGTTACTAGCTCCAGGCAGGTAAGCCATATTTTCTGGTTCCAGACCCTCTATAGAAAGCATGATGGTGTACCGCTACGATTATTACCTCCCTTCCACACCACCTCTTGAGAACAGATATATCCTGTTTACCTTTCACCCAGCCCATGGTGTTGATGACTAAAGGCACTTCCTTCTTGTAGGAGCTGAACACATACTTCACGACATCAAGGTATCTTTCCGTGTCCTGCTCACAACTTGTCTGTCCGTAATACACCATCTTACGTGGCGTTTGCTGATGAGTGAACGGTGGACCTGAAAAAGCAAGCAGCAAACCTCTAGTGGTTTCAGTAAGTTAAATAAAAAACCTCCCATCCCTGTAGGGCCTACATGCAATCCCTTCTGAAATCTGTCCTCTTTTCACATGCTAACAGTCCTTCTTGTATGGTCTGCACCTATAGTGAAACTTTTCTGTCACTTGCAAGACTCCATGCTAGGAGTTTTGTTTGTTTGGGGGTTTTGGGTTTTTTTCTCCTTGTTTGTTTCAAATCCCTGGTTACACATTTGTGAATTTTAAAACAACAATCTTCTATGACGGACTATCCAAAAAGTAAACCAGTCTGGCCATATCCTTTTTAGACAGCAACCTAAATCCACAAGATCACAAACACCAGCAGTTTCTCTGGCTCTAGTTTTTTTATGGTCGTAACAACAGCCCCCAATCTATGTGGATCCACTTTGTATTTCTCCAGCTGGTTTTATCTACAGATACTAAAAACTGGGAAAGACTTTCCCAAAGAGACCTTTCAAATCTGAAAGGCTGAAAATCCACTTTGACATGCCACAGCCTGTTCCACCACCTTATAAACAACTATCTTGTCCTTTCTTTAAAACAGAAAAAACAAGCAGGGAGAATAGCTCCATGTTACTTCATGAGATTTTCACGTGGAGCTTAGATGCCCCTAACAAGAAAACTTTTACAGCCTTTGCTTTATTTTCTATATGCACCTTTGACAGATGTGGCAACTTCCCCTACAGTACAGCCTCTGCTCAGAAAGCACCTTCTGGAAACGAAACAAGTTTCTGGCAACTGCAGAAAACGGCAAAACACGTACCAAGTACGACAAAACACATACCAAGAATTGGCTCTGCTATGTTACTTAAAGACACGCATCCAGGCGGCGTAAATTCGGTTTGACCTATGTCACATTCCATATATTCAACCGAGGGAAGGCTGCAGTGAAAGAAGCCCATATATTAGCGTCCACTAAAAAAAGAAATGGGACACGACCGGGAACGCATCAGAAGCACAATCTGATTTTGTTCTGGGTCATCAAAATTAAATTATTGAATACAATCAAACCACCACTTGTCTCCCTCCTTTCCCCACTTGAGGGAGCATTAAGCAAGAACGTATATGGCTCACCTACAGTCCAATATTACATTACGATAGCTCCATACCCATCCAGCCTTAAGAGAAGTAGCTAGAACGATAGTCAGAGGTGGTACTAATCAGTGTACCGCCTCTCCCACATTAACTGGGCACCCTGAAACCAGCCATTTGAGATTTATAAACTTTATAATCTTTATTTTAAGCATGCAGTGGTCAGGAGAATAAGGTTCTACACCTTGCTCTGCCAAGAATCTTCAAAGACCCTAACAAATTATAACTTACTGGGTGTTTTTAAGTGTTATAACTCCCAGTTCCTTACTGAACCCTAACTGCTTGGTGCCCATTAGTTCACATACTCCAAGACAACAATTTAACAGTATTTCAATAGAAATGCTTCAGCAGTCAACTTTTCTGAAAGGAACCCAAGACAAGAATGCCTATTTTTCTGGATTTTTGTTTCTTTTTAAAAGATAAGCCACCTTCCAGTCATAACAGCTTTTCTGAGAAATGTGGCAGGCAGTTTTTTCCTTCTCCTAAATCCCGTGCAGTACTTAAAAACTCGTAGAACATGAAAACTCACCGATTCAGTAACAGGTTAATTAGGTATCTGTTAAATGTCGATTTCCCAGTGTTTTTTGGGCCACACACTAGAACCACGGGGACACCTTCATCTTCCGCTGTAAAAACAAACATACTCTGAAATGGACCAATGCTGTCAGTTATTCCCATGTGCCCTGTTTACGTAAATTTGTTTAAAAAAAAAAAAAAACCAAAACAAAAAAACCCTAAAAAACCTACAGACTCTGTGGTCTGACTAGGATATATTTTAAACAGAAAAAGATCCGTTAAAGAGAAGCACGTTAAGAGTACCAGTGTAAAAGGAGAAGGCTCCTGAAGTGAGAAGCAAGCCCTAGCACTAAACCCCAGCATGTATGAACTCCAACTGCTCCCAGTATTTTAGATGTTGCTGGATTGAGTAAAGGGGTGTTTTTTTTTCTACCTGCTACAAAAGAGAGCAGAATGAGAGTATTGACATCAGACTGGGAAGCGCCTTTACAGCAGCGAGCTGCCTGTCTGGCAGCAGAGGCACAAACCCACTCGAGGTGATGCACGAGCTCAAGACACCCACTATTTAGGAGAAAAACAGGACCCTATATCAGTGTCTGTCACAGGGCACACTCTCCCTAACTTGAACTCATGAAAAGCCTCATGAACTTCCTTTCTGGAGGGTACTAGAGCCCCAACCTCACCAAGCGCACACCACTCACCACAGCACGCTTGGATCAGCTCCTCCAGGGCCAGGAACATGCTCTCCGACACCAGCAGCCCGCGGTCAGGGCTACACTTCACGATGCCAACAGATGCCAGAACCGCATCTTCTGGCGTGAAGCTAGGTTCTTCCTTTTTCTAGCGAAGAGCGGAAAAACGCTTAGAGAGGTGTGCATAAGGCCTTGCAGCTGTGTTGCTGGACACCGACAGGCACGCTGAGCGGGGCGGCCGCCTCTTGCTCCGCACGAGGCCTGTTTCGGGGAAGGCGCAGCATCCGCGCTGCCGCCCAGGGCGGAGCGGCCATCACGACGCCCTCTGGCTCTCACCTGGGGCTCGAAGAGCCGCGACAGCGGCAGGTGGCTCAGCAGGAACCGCGTCACCGGCGTGTCCAGGTGCTC
The DNA here is from genome assembly GCF_035582795.1 of Mycteria americana. NCBI lineage: Eukaryota > Metazoa > Chordata > Aves > Ciconiiformes > Ciconiidae > Mycteria > Mycteria americana. The sequence goes on from NC_134382.1 coordinate 11,112,303, forward strand.
CAGCAGCACCAGGGCGCACTCCGCCGAGAACCGCGCCATCACCTTCACCCGCGCCTCTGCAACGGGGGGAGAGCGCCGCCCTCAGCCCGGGCTAAAGGACGGTGGCCGCGCCGCACGCAAAATGGCGGACGCCCCGCACCGCGCCGCACGCAAAATGGCTGCCTCCCGCACCGCGCCGCACGCAAAATGGCGGCCCCCCCGCAGCGCACGCAAAATGGCGGACCGCAACCGGCGGGCCCGCCGGCCGCCCTTCGCTCCCCCCCCGGCCGGCACTCACGGCGGCGGACGCTGTGCGCCCGCATGGCGGCGCGGGCGGCGGCGCGGAGCTGTCGGAGGTCGGCGGCGGGCGGGCGGTCGGCGGGCAGCGCCTCCAGGGTGAGCGCGCAGTGGGTGGCCGGCGAGAAGACCGGCAGCGCCGGCTGGTGCGAGGCGACGGCGAAGCCCAGGAGGCGGACGGCGCCGTAGAGGCAGCGCAGGCGGCATTTACCGGTGAAGGTCAGCGTCTGCGGGGGGAGAGGGCGGTGAGGCGGCGGCGGAGGCGGGGAGGGAGCGGCGGGGCCGGCCGGTGCCCACCTGCCGCGGCGCCAGGAGGAGGACGGCGGCGCCCTCCGCCGCCTCCACGGCCGCCAGGCCCGCCTCGGCCGGCGGCACCATGCCGGCGCGGGCGAAGGAGGCGGCGAACTCCCTCCAGGCCGCCTCCGCCCGGCCCCCACGGGACGGGGCCCGGCGGGGGCGGCGGGCTGGTGGGCCGCGCCGCGCGGGCATGGCCGCCTCAGCCTCCCTCCGCCTCCTCCTCCGGGGCCGCCTCCTCGGCCGAGCGCCGCCCGCCCCATTAAGAGGCGCCGCCCGCCGCCCGGCACCGCCCCGCCATGCCGCTGCCCGCCCTGCTCTGCCTCTGCGCGGCCGCCGCCGCTGCCCCCTTCACCAGCCCCGGCGACTACCGCCTGGCCGGCCTCTTCCAGATGCACGGCCCAGCGCCGCGGGCCGCCGCCCGGCCGCTGGTGGACGGCTGCGACGAGTGAGGCCCCTCACCCCGCGTCGCCCCTTCCCCCCCAAAAAACCGCGGGATTTCCTGCCTGAAAACCACTTTCTTTTCACGCAGTGCTGCCACCTTCAAGAGCCACGGCTACTGCCTGTCCCTGGCCATGCGCTTCGCCGTGGAGGAGATCAACAACTCCAGCACCCTCCTCCCCAACATCACCTTGGGCTACGACATCCACGACACCTGCTCGGAGCCCGCCAGCCTCCACGCCACACTGCGTGCCCTTGCCCGGAAAGGCGGGCAGGAGGTTGAGGTGCTCCCCACCTTCTACCACTACGAGCCCGAGGCGGTGGCCGTCATCGGGCCTGACAGCACCCGGCTGGCCCTCACCACAGCGGCTGTCCTTGGCGTCTTCCTTGTACCGGAGGTAAGCGTGGCTCCCCTGGCATATGAAGAACAGGGCTCCCAAGGAGTAATGGTTTGAGGGAGGATGGGGTTGGAGATGAGGAGCCAGGCTGAGCTGGAAACGCAGCCCCTCCGTGTCTGCGTTGGCCTGGGTCTCTTCCCAGGCACTGTCAGCTGGCAGGCAGGAATTGTGGCTGGCTCACTGTCCTTCAAAGGTTTCTCTTGGGCAGTGCACTGGCTTCTGGTGGCAGTGCATTTGGCTCCAGGTCTGCTCCCTGCCCAGCCCCGAGAGGGGCTGCCTGTGCCGTTAGCTCTTAGGGTGCCACTGCCTGGGGGAGCACAACCCCCTTTCTCCTGGCTCCCTTTGCAGATTAGCTACGAAGCCTCCTTGGAGATGCTGAGCCTCAAGCGGTTCTACCCCTCGTTCCTGCGCACCATTCCCAGCGACAGGCAGCAAGTGAAGGCCATCTTCCTGCTGCTGCAGCAGTTTGGGTGGACTTGGGTGGCTCTGCTGGGCAGCAACAACGCCTATGGCAGGGACGGCTTAGATGCCCTCCACAAGCTGCTGACCGCAAGCGACGCGTGTGTTGCCTACCGAGGCATCATCCCTGTCAACAAGGACGCCAGCAGCCCGGAGCTCCACAACCTGGTCAAAATCCTCATGGACGTCAGGGTCAATGTCACCGTCGTCTTCTCCAACAGACAAAGCGCCCGCCCTTTCTTTGAGGTGGTGGTCCAGAGGAATGTCACGGGCATGGTGTGGGTGGGCTCTGAAGACTGGTTGTTAGCCCAAACAATCTGGCAGGTGCCTGGGATCCAGAGTATTGGCTCGGTGATTGGGATGTCGGCTGAGAAGACAGAGTCCACAATGCTGGAACGCTTTGAATCTTGGAAGACGGCAGAGGAAAGTGCTGTGGCTGAACGCGCCGGCAGCACAGGGGCTGGCAGGGGCATCGGAGGGAGCACCCAGCTGGACTGCACCCAGCGCTGCACTGGCTGCCACTCGCTCACCGCTGCCCCCGACACGTACGATGCTCAAGCCTCCTTCAACGTGTACTCAGCTGTGTACGCCGTGGCCCACGGCCTCCATGACCTGCTGGGCTGTGCCTCGGGGGCATGCAGCAAAGGCACAGTCTATCCCTGGCAGGTAAGAGCAACACGAAGGATCTTCCTTGTGGAAGAGGATCCATGAGGATCCTTCCTCACAGGGAAGGATTTTCCCCTTGTGCCCAGGGGTTTTCTGTCACTCTGAAAGGCTTGTGTCCCAGCTGAAAAGCCTCATGGGCTTCAGCCGCCTGTCACAGTCAAAGCAGCCTAGACCTAGACCCAGACCCCTGCCCTAGATCACTTCTGTTCCTCTACTGCCAGCCCCTCGCAGAAGGGAAGGGACTTTCTGTGGCTGGGCATACGCTAGCTGTTGGGGGGTTGGAAAGAGGAGCCAGAGCAGAGAAGGGGCCCTCTAGCACGTCTCCCTCCTGAGACAAGGCACTCCTCAGCAAGAGTCTCACCATCAGGAAGGGCTCTTCTCTTACTCTTCTGTTTTACAGCTCCTACAAAAAATCAGGCAAGTAAACTTCACCCTGTACAAGAGCCGCATCTCTTTTGACGCCAATGGAGACATTCATAAAGGCTACGCCATCGCCATGTGGAACTGGAGCGGCCCCAGCTGGGCTTTTGATGTGATAGGAACTTTCAGTGTGAACCCCGACAGGCTGAGCGTTGACCGGGGCAAAATCCTGTGGCACACAAAAGATCGCCAGGTACTGTTCTGCATCCAGATCTTATGTATTGCTTACTGCCGAGCCAGCTACACCCCCAACACCACCAGTTCTGGGGTATTTCCCCATAGCAGGATGAAAATGAGGGCAGACAGAGGCAGTATGGGGGGGTGATCCGCATTCTGAGTACCAGCTTTCATCCTTCCAAAAAACAAGCAGGGCACATGAACCAAAAAGGCTCCTACTTTTACCTTTAAACAGTCTCATTTTCCCACCACCTCTGTAAGAACCACAATGTGGTGAGCTCTCGGCTCCTGCCCACGGTCTGTCCTGAAAGTCGGCAGCAAGCTGTCCAAACGCTGCCAGGCCCAGGCCTGGCACTCAGCGAGGTGTCCTGCTGCCCACCCCACCCGCCTGCCTGACCCTTGCCGCGCTCCCAACAGGCTCCCACCTCGGTGTGCTCCGAGGCCTGCCAACCAGGGGAGATGCGGCTGCAGCGGAGCCACCACCGATGCTGCTTCAGCTGTGTGGCCTGTCCGCCAGGAACCTTCCTGAACAGATCGGGTCAGTACGCCCCGGGGGGCTGCTCCCTCCCCTTCCTTCCCGCTTGGTGCCCCTGCCTGCACCCTGCCTCCTCATCCCATCAGCTCCTTGCTTCCGTCTCGCTGTTCCCCCAGCCTCTTCCCTCCCGGTCTCTCTTCCTCACTGTGGTCAGTAAAAACCTCTGAGCTGACCTGAATGCGGTCGGTCTGACTCCCATTTGCTTACCTGTGGGTATGCAAAGCCCACGCCCTGCGCTTTCCGGGGAGTGCTGCCCACAGGTGGGCCCATGCAGTCAAATAGACAGCGGAGATGGCACCCGCAGAACCCCTTCTCTCACGGCCAGGGGACAAGGGACATCTGGCCTGACAGCCATTTCCTGCACCACATCCTCCGGGAGGGAAATTTGACCCAGTGGTTGCCTTTGTGCCCCAGATGGCACTCGGGACTTCCGCACCGCGTGGTCACCAGCAGCTAGAATATGGAAATGTCCCCTGCCTGCAAGAGGCAGCAGGAATCTCCTGTCTTAGAGTCACCCACAAACCCCTTGTTGGCAGCTGGTCACTCGGCAGCCTCGGCCTGCGCTTGGGCTGAGGGAGGTGGAAACAGCCAGCTCTGGGTAACAGCGGGAGCGGGGAGCCCCCAGACACGGCCGGTCAGCATTACTGTCCCCTACCCCCGCCTGCGGAAGGGGGGCTGCTGCAGACCCGTCCTGGCCTTCGCAGGTTACTGCTGGACGCAGAAGCCCCTTCCCACCCACAGCCCATGTGCCCCTGAGCCTTGGCGCACCCAGCTGAGCTCCTGCGGGCCTCGTGCCTCTCAACCCAAGCAATGGACTTTTGGGAAGTCCGCTGGGGGGACTTTTGGGGGGGGTCTTTTGGGAAAAGAGCCCCCTCTGCTCCTCAAGGCTTGGAAGCACCCAAGTGGAATGAGCAGGACGCGAGGAGTGGGCAGCTCTCACAGAGAGCCCGGGGGGCTGCGAGGGCAGGGTGGCCCACCGTGACAGATGTCTTACCGGGGTCCGTGGTGTGCGAGGTGCCTGTCAGCGCCCGGGCTCGTGTCCTCCGCAGACCTCTACAGCTGCCAGTCCTGCGGTGTAGACGAGTGGGCCCCCGCGAGGAGCGAAGCATGCTTCAACCGCACCGTCGAGTTTCTGTCCTGGTCCGAGCCCATCTCCTGGGCCCTGCTGACCCCCACCGTCCTCCTCATGCTGCTCACTGCAGGGCTGGCCGTCCTCTTCGCCCTGAATGCCTCCACGCCGGTGGTCAAGTCTGCGGGCGGGAAGATGTGCTTCCTCATGCTGGGCTCTCTGGCCTGCGCCTGCAGCAGCCTCTTCTGCTACTTCGGGGAGCCCACCCGGCACACGTGCCTGCTGCAGCTCCCCCTCTTCGCCATCAGCCTCGCCGTCTTCCTCTCCTGCGTGGCGACTCGCGCCTTCCAGATCGTCTGCATCTTCAAGCTGAACGCGCGCTGGCCGGCCCTCTACGCGGCCTGGCTGCGGCGCCGCGGCCCGCTGCTCTTCATCGCCGCCAGCACGGCGGCCCAGGCGGTGCTGTGCCTGGCCGCGGAGGCCGCCAGCCCCTCGGCGCCGCGCCGGGACTACGCCGCGTCGCCCGGGCGGGTGCTGCTGGAGTGCGCCCCGAGCGCCGCGGCGAGCCGGGCCGCCGCCGCCTACACCGTGCTGCTCAGCGCCTGCTGCTTCGCCCTCAGCTACGCGGGGAAGGACCTGCCCGCCAGCTACAACGAGGCCAAGTGCCTCGCCTGCAGCCTGCTCCTGCACCTCGCCTGCTCCGCCGCCGTCCTCTGCACGCAGGGCGTCCTCCGCGGCCGGGAGGCGGCGGCGGCCCGGCTGCTCGCCGCGCTCTGCACGCTCGGCGCCCTGCTGGGCGGCTACTTCCTCCCGAGGGCCTTCGTCGTCCTGCTGCGGCCGCGCCTCAACACGCCCGAGCGCTTCCAGGCGGCGATCCAGCGCTACGCGCGGCGCCGGGCCGACGCCTGAGCCCCGGGGGGCCGCGGAGGCCCCGACCGCCGCCCGCGCGGCCCGCCCCGCCTCCGGCCGCGGCCCGCGCGTCACATCCGGCGCGCCCGCACGCCGCGTCCGGCGCGCTGCCAAGATGGCGGCGGCGCGGGGGGCCCGGTAGCGGCGCGGCCATGGCGGCGGCGGCGGCGCACAGCGTCCGCGTCCTGCGGGAGCTGAACCGGCAGCGCGCGGCGGGGCAGTTCTGCGACGCGACGCTGGGCGTGGGCGGGCGGGAGTTCCGCGCCCACTGGCCGGTGCTGGCCAGCTGCTCCCGCTTCTTCCGCGCCCGCGGCCCCGGCGGGCCGGTGGCGCTGCCCGAGGGCCTCGCCGACACCTTCCAGCTCCTGCTCGACTTCTTCTACACCGGCCGCCTGGCGCTCACCGCCCACAACCGCGCCCGCCTGCTGGCCGCCGCCGAGCAGCTCGGCGTGCCCGACGCCGTGGCGCTCTGCCGCGCCTTCCGCCCCGCCGGCCCCCGCCAGCGGCCCCGCCGCGCCGCCGCCCCGAGCCGCCCGGGGGAGGCGGACGTCGCGGCCGCGGCGGCCCCGCAGCCCGGCGGCCAGGCGGTGCGTGAGGGGGACGGGAGCGGGCGGAGGGGAAGGGCAGGGGACGGGGACGGGGACGGGGAAGGGCCAGGGCCGCCCGGCGGGGGAGGCGCGGTGACGGCCGCCTCTTCCCTCGCAGGCTCCCTCCCCGGCCCCGGAGGCGGCGGCGGGCGACGGCGGGCGGGGGGACAGCGACGCCGAGTCCCTTCCCGAGAAAAAGGCCCTGCGGAGCAAAAAGAACCCCCCCCCGGGGAAGGGGCCCGGCAGCGCGGGGACGCCGGGGAGCAGAAAAGGTACAGCGGTGCCGGTTGAGTGCCCCACATGTCATAAAACCTTCCTCAGCAAATATTACCTTAAAGTGCACAACAGGTAAACGCTCCGACTTTTCCTTCCCCTTGCGCTCCCGCGTAGGGACTCGCGCCGCCCTGCGAGGCTCTGCCCCTTCCCCCCGCCGGCTCCTCCGGGGGGGTGGGCGAGGGGCCCTGCTCGCAGCCGGCTGGTCTCGACGCCTCAGCCTCCCCCGGGACGGAAAGGGGGGTGCCCTCTGTCCCCCGGGGCGGGGTTGCTTTGAGCTGGGGGGGGGGGGGGGGGGGGGGGAGGTTCATGCGTCTCCCAAAGCCACAGCGACTGTCCCGGGCTTCCGCTCTCAGGGGTCGGAGCCAGCCCGGCTCAAAAAGAAGGCAGTGAGGGGCTCTTCCAGGGGACGCGCCGGCTGCAGGTGGACGATGCTGAATCGTCCTTCCGGGCTTTCAAAATCAGCATGGGCTGCTGGGGACTTTGCCTGGGTCGTGGGGAGCGCGGCGGCGGGGCCAGGTGCTGCGAGGAGTTTGGGGTTGATAACCGAGAGCAAAGCGGGTGCCTGCAGAGAGGGCACGAGCTCCAGCTTCGCTCGTCTGCGAGGGGCGAACCTTAGCCCCACAAAATTGAGGTTTCGCAGAGCGCGGTGGGCACCAACAGCTCGACTGCGCTCCGACGGGATCAGCAAAGCTGGCATAAAAAGCAGCTTTTGGGCAACTGAATATTGGTGCTGGGGGGGGTGGTGGTGGTGTAAAAGCTGCCTTGTCCTTCCCTCTCTCTTCCCAGTTCCTTCCCAGTGTCCTCGCCGGGCCTTTTTGTGCATCTCTGCTGTCAGACTGGCAGTGACGGTGCTCTCCGTTTGTATTCCTGCTAGGAAACACACAGGAGAAAAGCCATTTGAATGTTCCAAATGCGGCAAATGTTATTTTAGAAAAGAGAATCTCCTGGAACATGAAGCCAGAAATTGCATGAACCGGTCTGAGCAGGTACGCCCAGGAAGCTGCCACCGGCACTCTGGAAAGCGGGTGCCGTTTTGCCAGAGCGGAATTAGAGCCTTTTTCCAGCCACAGTCCACGTCACGCTCAGCTACCGAGCAAAATCCCCGCATCACCACTGCACGGCACGTGTACCGCAGCCGGGACCCGCCCCCCCCCAGTCCCTCTCTTGATGAGGACGGCAGCGGGTCGTGTCTGTTTTACCAGACAACTCTCATTTTGTCTGTATTTTTCAAGCACGCGAGGATACTCTCTGTACTGTAAGAGATCCAGATCGCTGCGGGTGTGGGTTAAACGTCATAACCAGTCCCAGCGCCCGAGTGCCAAGCGCTGGTCTGAGCTGTGGGCTTCGCGGCGGGCTCTTGGTTCTGCGGAAGCCGATGCCTCCCCCGTCTCTTGCAGGTTTTCACGTGTTCGGTCTGCCAGGAGGTGTTCAAGAGGCGAATGGAGCTGCGGCTGCACATGGTGTCGCACACGGGGGAGATGCCGTACAAGGTCAGCAGCGCCTGCCTTCGACGTCCCTACGAATGGCTGCCGGACGCTGGCATGAAGGAAGAGGGGGCGAGCCTTTCTGTGTCGGGGCAGCCTGGCCCAACCCGTCAGGGGAGCCGGGCGCACCGGCTCCCTTCCCCGGTCTGCGGCAGCCTGCTGAGAGTCGTTCCCCATCTCTGAGCCAGAACATGCTCCAGGGAGGCATCAAAGCCAGGCGCTTTCTGCGGCCTTACCAGGGATTCATGTTCCACGTCAGAACAATGTTCCCCTGCCCGGTGCGCCGGCGCATCGCCGGTCCTCTCTGCGCACCAAAATCGCTGGTTGCGGGGTGGCTGGAAGCTGACCCTCCTCTCCTGTCTTCCAGTGCTCCTCCTGCGCCCAGCAGTTCATGCAGAAGAAAGACCTGCAGAGCCACATGATAAAGCTGCACGGCGCGCCAAAGCCCCACGCGGTAAGGGTTTTTTGAGAGGGAATTACCCTGCGCTCAGGCCTGGCCTAGAGAATGGCACCCGTTGTCCTGTCTGGCTCTGTTTAGTGAGGTGGGGGGTTACAGAGCTGCTGGAAACAGTTTTTTTTGGGTACAGGAGCAGCCCTCGTCATTTTTTTGGCTGACAGACCCAAGTAATGATCAGCATTTTGCTTTTGTCAGGCTGTCTCATCTCATTAGGCGTCTTGGAGCTGGGGGTGCAGCAGCAGCAGGCGGAGGGATGGGTCTTGGGCCGCGAGCAGGTCTGTTGCGGGCGTACGCTGTGAACCGTGCCCGGGCGAGCTGCCTAACCCCGCGCTCTCCTGTGGCTTGCAGTGCTCGACCTGCTCCAAGTGCTTTCTGTCTCGGACAGAGCTGCGCCTGCACGAGGCCTTCAAGCACCGGGGAGAAAAGCTGTTTGTCTGCGAGGAGTGCGGGCACAGGGCCTCGAGTCGCAACGGCCTGCAGATGCACATCAAGGCCAAGCACAGGTATGACGTGACCCGTATCCTCCCGTCCGTCGCTCTGGCTCTCCTTGCTGTGCTTCCTCCCCAGAGGGCCCGGCTGGGTGGTGCTGGGGAGAGGAATTGGCTGGAGCGCAGCAAGCACCCCCTTTCCTGGAGGTGCTGGGCTGAAACTTCTGCCAGAAATCCGACGAGGGGCCAACCGGCATTCTGCTCTTCTCTCTTCCAAAGGAAGGGCAGACTGTCAGCGCTTCCTCCGAGTGTGCGACCGTAGTAATGCAGGTGATAAGCAAAGCCCATCAGCCTAGCTAATCCGTGTTCTTGAAGTGGCAAGCATGCAGCCGCTGGCCACACTCACCCTTAGTGTTCAGTTTCCTGGGCTGGTTACAATGCCCAAGGGGGCTCCAGCTCTGGACCCCGTGGCTGCAGAATAGTGTTTGTGGGCCTCCAAAATACTTTAATTTGAGATGGGTTGAAGTAGGATTTAATTACAAGAACTTTGGGCGAGGAGCAGCAGCTAACCTGAGGGGCTGAAGCTGGCAAAGGCAGAGATGACTGTAACATCTCCTCTGCCCGCAGGAATGAGCGGCCCTACGTTTGCGAGTTCTGCCACCACGCCTTCACGCAGAAAGCCAACCTCAACATGCATCTGCGCACACACACCGGCGAGAAGCCCTTCCAGTGCCACCTCTGCGGCAAGACCTTCAGGACGCAAGGTATCCCCCCGGGCACGCGGCTGGGGCTGGCAGTGCTGAGCACTGCGCTCTGGCATCCAGGACCTCCAGAGAGCAGCCGTGCTGCGAAACCCGCCTTCTCCTGCTTGCTTCCCCCGGGGAGCAAAGCCACGCTCTTGTGAGCACTAATGCTGAGAAAGACACGTTCTTATCATCTCCATTACCCTCACAGCACAAAAGAGGAAATAATTGATGAGTTTTCCCCAGTAACAGTTAGCCTGGACCAGCAGGCTGCCGCTGTTACTGCTTCTAAGCCTTCCTAACCAGCCTGGCACAGACCGACTGCACCGCGCACGTGCGGCCTTCACTGCGGCGCGGCTCGTACCCGAGACCCGGCACGGGGGGCACGTGCCGTGCCGCTGACCCGCAGCTCTCCCTCTCTCCCCCCACAAACGGCAGCGAGCCTGGACAAGCACAACCGGACCCACACCGGGGAGCGCCCCTTCAGCTGCGAGTTCTGCGATCAGCGCTTCACGGAGAAGGGGCCCCTGCTGAGGCACATCGCCAGCCGGCACCAGGAGGGGAGGCCCCACTTCTGCCAGATCTGCGGGAAAACGTTCAAAGGTAACAGCCAGGGCGCGGGGCTTTCGCACGGCTCTTGAGAGACTGCCCGCCTTTCCGTGGTGCGGGTTAGCATGGCTGCGAGCGTGCACAGCGCAGTGCTGCCGCCAACGGGCTCTCGCTTCCCTTCTCAGCCGTTGAACAGCTACGCGTCCACGTCCGCCGGCACAAGGGCGTGAGGAAGTTCGAGTGCACTGAGTGCGGCTACAAGTTCACCCGGCAGGTGAGGCCTTCCCTGGCTCCGGGGACCCCCGCAGAGCGTGCCGCACCAGGGGAGCCGGCCCTCTCGTCGCGCCTCTTCCTTTCGCAGGCTCACTTGAGGCGCCACATGGAGATTCACGACCGGGTGGAGAACTACAACCCCCGGCAGCGGAAGCTGCGGAACCTGATCATCGAGGATGAGAAGGCCGTGGTGGTGGCGCTGCAGCCGCCCCCGGAGCTGGAGGTGGGCTCGGCCGAGGTGATCGTGGAGTCCCTGTCCCGCGGCTCCCTGCCCGAGGAGATCCCCGTGCAGAGACTCTGCTCAAACGAGAACTTCTCTACGGCAGATGTGATCGAGCAATCGCTAATTATAACCACGACGATTCCCGAAGATTGTGAAACATAGCGGGACCGCCTGCGCGCGTCCTTCCTACCAAAACACAATAAAGCGTTAGGCTGGAGCCACTCTCTGCCGCGCTTGTTCTTTTCGAGCTGTGCATCCGCCCCTTCCCTCCTTCCCCGCAAAGCTCCCACCCCAGGTTGCAGGGAAATGAAGTTATAATCGGGTCTCAAATTCAGAAACAAACGCGAAGCTGCTCAGAATAGCTACTCAAATGTACGTTCGCCGAAAGAGGCGGGATGTGACTGGCGACTCCCCGTGTGCAATACTGTGAATTGCTTTTTAACGAGCTTTTGTTTGCAGCCGGAGGGAGGGCTGGTGCTCGCCTCCCCGTTCCTCCAGCGCTCTCACCTTGCGCTGGCCGTTCTGCCGTGGAGTCCGAAAGCTCGTGATTAAAGCTTACCTTCCTGAAGAGAGCGCGGCTCTGCCCCTTTCCTTAAACGCTTGCCGAAAGGATTGTCTCCTCCGTTAAATTTGTGCCTTATTTCTACTTTGTTTTGTCGAGCTGCTTCTGCTAAATGCCGTTTCTTTAGCACATTAAAGGTGGGGCACGACCTGTATCTTCTCACCATTGAGATAATTTAGCTGTTGCTTAACTTGGAACACATTATCTCAAAGCTCCCGTTTGCAGGTGTGGGGATTTATATTTGTCTGAAATAAATAACATCATCCAGGGTTGCTGTGACATTGAGAACCATTTCCTGAGTATTCCCAGGGTGGGGGAAGATCACGGAGTGTACCCACATGCCCTGAAATTGCAGCCGCGCTCTCTCCCCTTTCCCTCTTCTACTCACCGAGAAGGCAGAAAGTCTCCGGTTTAAACATACCTCAGGCCTAGAATGAGAAACGTTGCAGTAAAAAACTTCCTCCGGTAATCTTCCCCTCAAAAATGACAGAGAGATTTGTGTAACATGTTTTATTTAACTTGACTGCTGCAAGTAATTTAAAAACAAACTATGAGAATAAAAATACATTATCTGTAAATGTAAAATGCCTTTGTTTCAAAGGACGGTATTTAAACTGTACTCAAAGATTCGGACACCAAATGAATTTTACAAAAAATAAATACAGATCCGTAACTGTTCAGCCGGTCGGGGAATCTGGCGGTGGCAGGTCCAGCAGCGAGCACTACAGTATGAGACAGAGTGTGCGTACTATTTATAGTTCAGCATAAATACTTCAGTCTGCAACGCGAGTTCAGCTGCGCGGCGCATGCCGTCTCTCCCCGGGCACGACACGGCGCCACGGGGACGGGCCGCTTTGGCCTCGCGGCAGGACGCGCCCATTCCTCCCAGAGACGAAAGAGCTGCCGTGAATCACGGGCCCCCGCACATCCCCCCCGCCAAAGGGGGGGCCCGCCGCACCCCAGCCCGCGGCAGCGCCAGGGAGGGTTTCAAACCGAGAGGCTGCCGCGGCCGGGCGAGGCCCCTCCGGGATCCTCCGCCGGTGCGCGGCCATTTCAAGGCACTGTCAAAGTTTCAGAGGTGGAGAACGGCCCAGATTTCACGAGCGGCTTTCCCGCGTTCCACAGCTGAGCAGCGTGGCATAAAATAGCATTCAAGGCAAACCAGATTTTTTTAAAGCTGTGAAGACGCTGATGTGGAGCTGGGGCTCTGACGCTACTCAATCCAAGGGCAGGCCAGAAGGCGCGCAACCAAGTATACAGGCTTTCCATCTCTGAATTAAGTTTAAATTCAAATTCTTTTCCTATTGGTTAAAAACAAAAGATGGAAAAAGCGAACGCGTCCAGCCAACACTTCAGCCGTTGCCACACTTTACAGTTTTCTCAAAGGTGCGGCGCTCGTTTTCGGGTGAGCCGTACCGCAGCTTCAGCTGTTTGCTTGTTCAAGAAACATTCCACGAGTAAACTGCACGCAGCTTCTCTTCAGCTAAGGTAGACAGAGGAAATACAGCCCAAGCTAGCTAGGTCACTTGGGCGAGTACAAAGGCAAATCTTACACAGGCCAAAAAAACCAGCAAACCCCAAACAAAAAGAAGAAAAAAACCCCCTAAAATAGCTACCTTTCAATCCGCAGCACCCTGGCTAACTCACCAAAACACCTCAGCAGCATTTTCCAATTGCCCAAATCCCGAGAGCTGCAAACCGGAGGCACGACAGGCACGAGACCCCTCCAAAGGTCCGGTGGGTTCCTTCACACGAGGTGATGCACTGAAAAGCAATTCCACATCCAGGCATCTAAACACCGCCAGCAATTCTGCGAGCCTGTGGTGAATCTCCTGAGGAAGCTGCGCTCACCCTTCCCGGTAAGTTGTTTTTGTTTTTTTTTTTTTTCCCCTAAAGTAGTACAATGCCAAATTCGCTCCTTTAAAACGGTGAAGAAATAAAAACTCACCCACGCTGCACGGGGCCTATCTGCCCAACCCAGCGTGCCGGCTGAGAGCGCGGCACAGGAGAACCGACGGCAAACAGCCCTCGCCACAAGCAGCAGCTTTTTCTGCCTAGTTCAGCCCCGCTACCAACAAGCCCATGGCAGCGGGAAGGGAGAACGGCTCCTCCCCGAGGGCAGCAGCGGCCAGCCCCAGGAGTCGCTCCTCGGGCCAGCTAAGAGGGGTACTCGCTTCTCCCCTTCCCCTTAAAGGAGGGCGCAGGTGGGGGGATCAGCAAAGAAAACAATCTAGTTGTGAGGATGCGATTAAAAGATAAATAAGGGTGTTTCTTCTTAGAAGGAAAAAGTGCTCTGCTAGGAAGGGTTGGAAAACAAACACCTGCAAAAGTTTAAATGCTGCCACTTAAAAAACCCCACCAAAATAGAGAGAATGGAAGTTCAAAGGGAAAGGTGAAGCTTCATAACCCAGCCTCGGCGAGATCCCTGCTACAGGACTGTTCCTTCCGAAGGCATGAACGGGAACGGAGGACCACAGCGACAGGGCAGGAAGGGCCGTGCTCTCATATTAACCTCTTGCCCTAACAGACCTCCAGCTCTCGTGGGAAGGCCCTTCCCCCTCCAACCACGCAGAGGAAGACGTGCACAGGAGGTTTGTCTTCCTCCGAGGCACAGAACAGAGGTGGGGGTCCAGACCACCGTCCTACCAGACGGACCCCTCCCGAAAAAGAAACCGAAGAAAGGAGCTTGGTGGCAAACGAAGCGTTACGGGGTGAAGGAGCTCCCAGTGAAAGGCGTCTGACCAAAGGCCGTAAGCTGTGATGCTGCGGTGCTGTTCAATGCAATCGCTTTCCTCAGGGTTCACCTCTCGGGTCTCCTCTGCGGGCAGCACAGCGCCTTCTCCCGCCCCAGAGAAGAGCCGAGGGACGCCGCAGCGGAGGCCTCGCCATCTGCCGGCTGCGGTTCCGCAACAGCACCTCAAACATCCAGAGTTTTCACTCCCTCTACAATCAGTATGTTTTTGTTTCCAAGCACCGGTTTGCCTCTGCCTTCTTTCAAAGCAATACTGGTTCTGGATAACAAACTCGCGTCCAGCCAGGGGGACAGCGCCTTCCCCTGCTAACGAAGCTCGTTAAGGTTCTGGTTGTGAAGGTTTTGGCGCTGCCTGTTCAAGTTGATGGTGTTGTCCAGCGTGATGCCGTCGTCCTCCTGCGTGGTTTCCGGCATGAACTGCCGGAATATGCTGACGCTGCCGTGCCAGAAGATGGGCTCAGGGAGTCGGCCCACCACGCTCCACGTTCGTGTCTCGGGGTCATAGGCTTCCAGGACGTCCGAGAGTTCAAACGTGTTGTCGTAGCCACCGGAGACGTAGAGCTTCCCGCCGAGCACGGCCACGCTCCCCCCAACGTGAACCTACAATTTAAAAATATACACAACAATTAGAAAGGAGGGTTTTGCCCAATTAGGCAGAGGATAAAGGTGTCGGGTACTGTCCTGCAACCGCTCGCGTGGACGGGGCTCAGCACCCACCAGCTGCTGCCTCTGGCTCTAAGCCAGCGCTGCCCAAACACCGGGAGGAGACAGAGTTTTCCAGCTCTGCCCAGCTCCTGCGTGCTGGGCTGAACACCCGGATACGCAATCACAGTCCAGAGTTTTGTCTTCCAGGTGAGTGCGATATGCTTAAATGCACTCTGTGCGCAAGGGGTTATAAGAGCATCTTGTTTTCCAAAGGTAAATTAAGCCAATTTTTAACACTGAAAGGCACCCAGTAGGTCGGTAAGTGTCCTACCTGAAGCATGGCAGGGATTTTATCCCATTCATTCTTCGCTGGATTGTAAACATCCACTTCAGCCGAGTCGTCTCTGTGGGAGATAATACAAAATTACTTTTCTGCATTCTAAAAACCTCCTGCCTTGTGAAGCCCCCAGTTCAACAGCCTGAAATGCTGCTGTGAGCATTTCTGCTCCACTCCCGCTACATATATCGGAGACCAAAGGGTTCCTGTACGAAGGCGCAGGTCTCGATGCAGACCCCAGCCTCCAGCGTGGGCTTCTCCTGCGCCAGCAGTGATGTTCAACCCCAGAAAACACCTGGACCTCTCTGCTGCACCCCTACACATGAAGCAGGCTGGCACAGACACTGCGCACGTACCACATATTAGCGCAGGAGCACGTCTCTCATTCTCAGTGCCAGTGACCTACATCCAAAGGGCCCGAACGCCCCTTCCGAGCTCTACAGGCAAAGCAACGCGCTCTCTACTTTCTGGTGTATGCTGAGTTTTAGGATGCTGCCTAGGAGGGAAGGCAGACAAGACAACCGGGGACAGAGCAAGCTGACAGCACGCACTTTTTCCGCCACCCTAAGCTGGTCGCTCTACCCGAGACGGCGGGGTGAGCTGCTCCGGACTGTGAGCCCCACTCGGAGTCCAGTGCGCAGCTACGCCACTGCTGGGTCGGAAATCACTGCGCGATCCCGAGAGCTTTCTCAAACCTAGTCCTTTTTTTACGTCTGCATCTACGGTAGGTGCGTTCACAGACTAACGTTCTGCAAGCTCGCGTTTCACGGACCGATCTGGCTTTGGTGCCAAGTGCTTCAGGGTCTGGAAGAAAAATTACTGCTGTTCCGGAGAGGCTTAAACCTCCATACACTTCAAAGTAATGGCATCCCTACTGCTTGAGTTTTTCGCCAACGCCAAATTTAGATGGGCCAGAGGACTCTGAGAGAAGAGCTGGCGGGGGCAGCGTAATCCCCCAAGGCTCCGCTCGCGAGACGGGAGGGTGACAGCGACAGGTGAGGGACGTTTGCGACGCAGAAATGCGCGCTGCTGACACAAGAATGCGAAGAGGACAAGGTCAGGGCAGCCGGAGAAGTGCTGTCAGTCACTCCAAGACAGTCCTGTTACAGACGGATGCAAAAGGCTGCAAGGAATATTTTATTGTCTTTGTATCTGTCGTGACATCGCACGTTGCCATGCATTGTGCGGGTGAGAAGGTATCGCTATTGATTGCTGACACGAATCTGAGCAGGGAGGGAGTGAAAATAAAGGAGAAATCTCACCTACAACAGCAGTGTCTGTTTAGCAAACCATTACACCTAAAATCCATCTGCTAAGCCTGCGGCAAAGCCAAGGTGCGTGCCATGGGACTTTCCAGTTACACTCTGGCCAAGCATTCTTAAGGTACCCATACGATACGCACTTTAAAACCAGTTTCTTTAGTTTGAGTTACTTTTGTGAGGTACCTGGAACTGAACTGATATTCACCTGAACGAAACGTCTTTAACAGGGGCACGTGTAAGCGAGCGCTCCAAGCCCCACAGAGCTGCACTAAGACCAACCTTTCTTCCTCGGAACAAGAGCTGGTACCTGCCTTGGGACACAGTGCTTGGGACTTGAACGCTGCTGCCAAGCCGTTCGTACCTGGAAGAACTGCTGTTGTTCACAACGCTGCCCGTAACTAACGGCGGCAGGCGAGTCAAATACTTCCAGGTATGAAGCTGAAAACCCCACTGGCCTGGAAGGGAAACGAGGGGCAAAGGCAGTTCCAGGCACTGGTGACAGTCAAGCCGGGACCTCCTCTCCCACCTCAGAGTTAGCTCTGAGAAGGACGCAGCTGAAGACCTAAGCCTTGCTGCTATGCCGTCTTTATAGTTATAAAACTCGTCCCACTAGAGGGGATCGTCAGTCAGAAGTTTTAGCCTGACCTATTAAAATTAACCAAAAAATGAGTTTGTGACTTCTATTCGTAACCTACTCCTCTGTCCTCCAAAGATTATCTCACAGCTTTTCACAGAGCAGGAGTCCACATGCAGCACGTGAAATGAGGGGAGAAAAACCTGATCCCGATAGTCTCCTCATTAACTCCTGCAGATGCATGAGTAATCAGAAATCCTGAAGTGTCAATCATCGGTATTTTAAATGGATAAGTGTCCTATGGAATCGGCTTGTGACAAGCAGCCGAACAGCTAGAACACCCCTGCCAGTATTTACTGAAAACCAGGTGACTCAACCTGCTATCTGCAAACAACTGCCAGGAACCGAGACACTCGGCTGAACCCAAACAAATCAAATAAAAGGTCTTGGGTAGAAGTTGCTGCTTTATGCAAAGCCAAGAGGAGATTAAAAAAAGAAAAGTGCCTGCAGGCCTTCACAGAAGTCTACGTTTGCTCAAAGTCAACACAACAAGATGAAATGCTTCAGTGCTAGCATGCCTTTCTGTTTGTTTTTAATTAAGTGGATAACCGAAGCATTTGCGCCACCAGGACGGCTTCAGATGGGTAATTAAGTCCCAATTTGGAAAGGCGCTTAAAAATAGTGACCAATCATTTCATCTTCAGTCCTCTTATCTCTGCGGAGATGGAGGATGTCCTCTCCTGCGCTACAGTTTAACGTCTTCTTGGAGCTTACTCGCTTATTTATAGCAACAAGGGGGGTTGAACCAGAAGCCAAGAAAACCGAGAAGTCTATTTCCAAGCAGCGCTGCTGACTTCAGCCAGATTTATACCTGGCTACTGCCCAGCCCATGGGTCTAGATTCAGACATCTTTACACAATTTTAAGCGTACTTCTTTGAAGTCTAGCTACAACAGAAGTAAAGGAAAGAGGTGTGGCAGTTTACAGACCCACCTGCACCATCAGAGGAAGCGCTGCCGTGCTTTCCTACGACCACCCGCAAAATCCACACGCCTTCCCGGGGAAAGCCTGGGCTTGCCTCGTGGGGACGTGGGGAGGGAGGTTATCATCACCCCTGCTACTCACCTGATGAAGTACATGAGGCCATTGAGAGTGACGGTCTTTGGGGCGAAGGACCAGGGAGGAAGGTGGCCGCAGTTCACGAGGGACCAGAGGTCGCTGTCAGGGTCGTAGCACTGCATAACCATGGACTCTTTGCCAGCCAGGGAGCCTATGGCGAACAGCTTGCCGCGGCACGAGGTGGTGGAGCAGTTGTCCATGGGGTACAGCATGGGCTGCAGAGCCTCCCAGCTGTCCACCGAGTGGTCGTAGCGCTCCGTGCTGTCGGAGGCGATCACGTAGAGCAGCCCGTCCAGGACCGTGGAGCTGTGATATTCTCTGGCTTTCAGCATGGGAGACACCTCCGTCCACTCGTTCACACTGGAATTGTACCTCCAGACGCAGTCGTACAGCCTCGACCCGTCCGATCCTCCTGCAGTACAGCACGCCACATTTCAAAGTGTGGTTTCGCAAAGGGAAGTACTATGGGGCGATGGAGGAGAGGGCTTGGCTCGGGACCGGGATCTTTGTTATGTCTTCCAGCTACATCTTCTTAATACCCCCCCCAGCTTTTCTGCTTCCCAGGGCCGTACATTATGAAAATATTTCAGTACTGGGGGACCACAGTAGCATGCACTGCGAGGACTTTAATGGAAGTTTTGCACTGTTTCTTTCTCAGCAAGCCAGGAAGGATTTCTCCCATGTTGTTCCTAGTCTGTACTCAGCCACGACTCAAACGAGTCTCCCAGGTTTGACTACCTCCATCCTTCCAAATAACCCTTTTCTTCCCCATTTTGCAACCCCCACTCCGTCGCTATCCAGAAGCTGCTGTGACGTAGCGGAGACTAACACTCATCAGCACCAGCTGCCAAGGCAGCGTTAACCGCTGGCAGCACGGAAACCTTCCAACCCTCCCCGCTGCCCGCGCTGCGACACTGACACTAAGCAGAACGACTGACGATCCCCGCCAGCAGCAGCCTCGCCGAAGCAGGGGGCTCCCGGCAGTATCGGCACCCCCAGACCCGCCTGGGATTGCTCTGGAAAGCTCCCACGGGACGTAAGGGCGTCCGCACAAATGAGCTGTGTGGTAGCCCATCATTTTTACAACTCTGCCCTTATAAAGCAGAGCTTTGTCTTCTGCTCGTGGCTAGAGAATGAACAGTTTTCTGTTCACCTGCACTTGACCTGCCCTTCAAATCTTTGTCAGCGCGTCCTGCACACCCAGAGCAAGCTGTTCTGCAGCGCCTGGTTTCCCAGGCCTTGGTTTGTAACAGCCGCCACAGGGCTGCCGCTCCAGCTTCAGGGACGTAGTTCAAAGGAGGCATCTACACGCAGATTTTAACAGCCAAATTTACACATCCATGTCACCTTGAGAGAAGTAATTATAGTCCCAGCGGCTTACAAGGAGGCAGGATTCATGCTGGGGAAGGTACCGTGACTCATAGGCACTGCCTGGCTGAGGAACCCAGGGCTTTCTGACATGCCTCTGCCTCAGCACGCGCTTGGCTTGTGATTCACGGGGCTCTGAACCCAAACACCTTCTTCACGGACAGAAATCCAAAACCCTCTGAAGTCACTCCTGTCCCCCAGAGTGAGTGGTTAGAAAGCTCTACCAGTGCAAGATCTGTGACTTCTGCCCATGTGCTCAGGAGCATTAGTCATGACAAAATACCTCCCGGATTGAGACCAGCTGCTAAATCCAGCACCGACTCCAGGAGTCCCTCTGCCTGTCTTCAGGCTGCCATTGTACTGAGCCCAAGCAGGGTTTCAGACTCCATGCTACCCCGAGAAAAGCCAAGTCTCGCTGCTAGAACCCACGTATTTTCAATGGAAATCTCAACACTGGCGCTTTTGTGCCCCGCATGCCTTACCGGTGACGTAGATGTCGTTGCCCAGCGCAGCGACGCTGTAGCCCCCGCCCAGGTGCTCGGGGAACTCGGCCAGGTAGCGCCAGTGGCCAGTGCGCGGGTTGTAGCAGTCAACGGTGACGAGCTCGTCGCAGTCGCGATCGCAGCCACCAACGAGGACGAGGATCTCAGCCAGGCCGGTGGAGGGCCGGGGGCGCATGCGAGCACAGGGCCCACGGTCGTGGCGGTCGAGGCGGGCGGCCTGGAAGTCGCGAGCCTCGCGCAGGAGGCGCAGGCAGGGCGGGCAGCGGGCCACCAGCGGCTCGCCCTCCACGTGGGCCAGCAGGTAGAAGCGGCGGACGAAGGGCAGGCGGACGTGGGCCAGGAGCTGGGGCAGCAGTGGGGCGCGGGCAGCGGGGTCGGCGCGCACCCAGCGCAGCGCCAGCTGGAAGGCGGCCTCCTCCTTGGGGACGCAGAGCCCGTCGTCCCTCAGGTAGGAGAGGAGGCGCGGCAGCGGTAGCCGCTCCAGCTGGGCACCCAGCTCGCCCACGTGCCGCAGGACAAAGCGGTGGGCAGCGGCCGCCAGCGCTGGGCAGGCGAAGGCCTCGGCGAAGTCCTGCATGTCCAGGGCGTTGGCGGGCTCCAGCTGGCGTGCCAGCCAGGCGCCGCAGGCCTCCTTGACGGCAGGGAACTGCAGCAGGTCAGCAGCGCGCAGCAGGCGCTCGGCGATGTCGGGGCCCAGCCCGCCCACCCGGCCGGTGTAGGCAAAGTCGAGGAGGCGCGCCAGGCACTCGGGCTCCACGCCGTGCAGCCGCACCCGCTCGGCCCGTGCCTCCCGCAGCGCCCCGCCAAACATGGCGCGGAAGTAGCCGGAGGCGGCAGCCAGGACAGCACGGTGTGCCCCAAACTCCCGGCCGCCCGCCACCACCGTCACGTCCAGCAGGCTCCGCTCCGCTCGCAGCGCGCTCAGCCCCCGCAGCAACGACACCGCGTGCGCCGGCTCCCCCGTCACTGCTGCCGCTGCCGCTGTACCACCGCTGCTGCTGCCTGTGCTCGCCGCCATGCCGTGCCTGTGGGAGAGCACACGCTGTGTCACGCCCTGCACGGAGCCCCTTGGGATTCAACCCCGAGAGCTGCTTGCGGGACAGAGAAAAGAAAAAAAAAAAAAAAAAAAAGGAAAGAAGAAGGTGGATTAGTACAGGGAAAAATGTCCTCTGGCCAGGAAGCAGGATAAACTAAACAGCCCTCGAAAACATCGTCCTTCCCCGTCACGGAGGAGCGGCAGTTGCATAACGTGCTGGTGCTGCCAGCAGCCTTCCCTGCTTAGTCTAATTATAACTTTAAGAAGCCCGTGTTGAAGTTTCCCAGGATTAAGGCAGCCTCGCAAGAGCTGGGCAGCGCTTTGTAAACCCGATAGCTTTGTGAACGTTGCGCCTAAGCCCCCGGGCGCCTCGTCTCTCGGATGGGGTGCCCAGCAGGAGCAGCCCCCGGCCGCTAATTGAGGAGGATGGCGGGGTCTTCCTCAAAAGCGAGGCGCCGAGGGGGTGTTCCCCGGAGGCACTCTCCCTGCCCCCCCCGGCCCTGCCCGTTATGGAAGGCAAGGCTCGGCTATGGAAATCCAGAGACCTCCAGCGTTTTGGCCAAGAGCGTTTCGGCTGCTGTCCTGCCAGGCTTCCCCGTCTCTGCTGGCATCCAGCTAGCTCGCTAATCGCTTCCAGTCAAATAAATACCGTAGGACTAAACCAAATTCTTCTTCGCTAAACTCGTGGCGTTTTCAGCCTTTTTGGATGCCACGGCGCTACGTAACCGACGTCATACTCAGCAGAGCGCGCAGGGGTGCGAAACGGGGTTCCTCCACGCAGAGAGCGAACCGCGCTTACCGTTAGAGACGCGAAACGCGGCGGCAGCAGGGAAAGCGGTTCACAGAAGCGGGGCAGCCGGTCCCCAAAGCCACGGCTGCTGCTCCCGGTCCCTCTCCGGGACCCGCCTTGGGCCCGGCGGCACCTGGGGGCCCGAGCCGCAGCCGGGCGCTCGCCCTGCGGTCGGGCCGGTTACAACGGGCCGGCCAGAGAGGGAAGGCCGCGAGGCCGGGTTCCACCGCTCGGGCCGGCGCCGAGAACAACGGCCGGGAGACGGCGCGGGGAGAGGGGCGCGGGTGCGAGAGGGGCGGAGGGGGGCGGAGGAGAGCGGCGAGGCCGCGGCGGGGCGGAGCGAGACTGGAGCCGGGCGACCGGCCGGGGCGGCCAGGGCGGGCCGCGCTCCCGAAGACGGCGGGGATGGAAGCAGCCGTCGCCGCCGGGAGCGCGGAGGGCTCGGCCGGACCGGGCCGGGTGCCTGCGGGGGAGGGGGGGGGGGGGGCTCCCAGCGGAGCCCAGGGCCCGGGGCTCACGAGCTGGCGCGGAGCGGCTGCCCTGCCCGCCCTGCCCGTCCCCCGCCGGGCCCCGCCCCGCGGTACGCCGAGGGCCACCCCCTCCCACCGAGGCCTACTGCGACTCAGCCGCGGGGCCCGCGCCCCGGTAGCAGCGGCCCCGTAGCAGCCCCCGCGCTCACCGCTCCGCGCCGCGCCGCGCCGCCGCCCCGGCCCCGCCCTCCAGCGGCCCCGCCCACACTGCCGCTCCCGGCGGCCCCCGCGGCCGCCACCGCGCACGCCCGGACTACGGCTCCCGGCGGCCCCCGCGCGGGCGGACTACCGCTCCCAGCACGCCCCGCGCGGACGGACTACCGTTCCCGGCGGCCCCCGCGCGGGCGGCCGCCCCTTCACCGCCTCCCGCCGGTACCGAGCGGTTCGCGGGTGTCGGCGCTGCCCGGTTGCCGCCGCCGCTGCCGCCCCGGCCCCGCCTCCGCCTCCCGCGCCGGGACATGGACTCCGACTCCTGCGCCTCCCCGTTCGCCCCGGAGGTGAGCCGGGGCCCCGTGGGGTGGCGGTGTGTGTGGGGGGGGGCGTCTCCCGCCGCCCGGCCCGGCCCGGCCCGCCCGGCCGCCGGTGCCCGCTCCCCGCCGCCGCCCCGCCGTGGGGCCGGAGCCATCTTGTGCCGCCCGAGCGCGGAGCGCCGGGGCGAGGAATGGCGGCGGCGCGCCCCGCCGTGTCCTGCCGCGGGGGGCGGCCCGCCTGAGGGACCGGTACCGAACCCGGGGGTGCGGGGCGGGGGGGGGGGGGAGCGGGGGGAACGGCGGGCGTGGGGGGGGCGACGGCGGCGCTGCCCGGCTGCCGCCGCCGCGGGGGGTGGGGGTGGGGCGGCGCGGGGAGCGGCGGCGGGCGGGGCCCGGCTGCGGGAGCGGCGGCGGCGGCGCCTCTCCCCCTCCCCCGCCCCGGCCGTGCCCGGCCCCGCGGCAGCCGCTGACCCCCTCCCCTTCCCCCGCAGGACTTCTCCCCCGCCTCCCGGCGGCACCGGACCGTGGAGGACTTCAACAAGTTCTGCACCTTCGTCCTGGCCTACGCCGGCTACATCCCCTACCCGCAGGAGGTGAGGGGCAGCGGGCGCCGGGGGCTCCCGCGGGGCGGCCCGGGCGCCCTCCGCAGCAGCGTCTGCGGGGCTTTTTTGCAAAACCAGCCGGTGCGAGAAGGCGACGCCTCCGCGCCGTATCCCTGAAACAAAAGGGGGAACTAGAGCAGCTGGGAGGGCTTTAAGTGATGGGATGGGTGGCTGCTTCTTGGGCGGGGTGAAAAAAGTACGGGTCCCGGAATCGCTCCCTCGGCCTTTCCAGGGCCGCAGGTTACGGGGCGGCGTGCGGGGAAAGCGGGAGCTTGAACTCGGGCGAGATGGGCCGTGCGAGGCAGCGCCGCGGGGGAAAGGGCGCAGTGCCTCAGCGCCGCATGCGAGTCGGCTCCAAATTAATGCTTTTATGTGCTTTCTTGACGTTTTCCAGGAAACGCCCCTGAGGAACAGCCCCAGCCCTCCCAACAGCACTGGAGGCACGATTGACAGCGATAGCTGGGATCCCCGCTTCAATGACATCCCCTCTTCCGTTTCCCTGCCCGCCAAGAACAGAAAGAACTTTAGTCAGCTTAAGCGCGCGAAACCGTACGGTTCCCTGTTCCAGCGGGCAAAACCTGGCAACTTCCTGCCGGAGCGAAAGCAGATCGATAAGATCAGGAAGAAGAAAAAGCTGAAGAGGAGGGAAACGGAGGTGTCTGCGGAGGAGGACTACGAGGAGAAGCTGCTGGAGCTGGAAGCGGAGGACTCTTATGTAGAGACGCCGATGAGCCCCTCGTCTGAGGGCGACCCTCAGTCTGCGACCGAGCACTGCTCGGTGTGGGACTCTGACACGCCTTCCAGCGTCTCCTACCCTGCCGTGACGGCCGAGCAGACGGTGGAGATCCAGAGCGTGGGCAAACGAACGGTCATTCGGCAGGGCAAGCAGGTGGTCTTTCGGGATGAGGACGGCACCGGCGATGACGAGGACATCATGGTGGATTCGGGTAGGTGGCCTGGCCGTCGAAAGAGGATTAGCCAGGTGGAAGTGGTGGTGCTGTTGCCGATCTCTTTGGTGCTTTCCTTGTGGCATGAGGATAATGCCAAGGTGCGCTGCCTGGGCAGAATTAAGTAGTGGCTGGGTTTTTGGGGTGGGGGGTTGGTTGGCTGCTTTTGCAATAAACTTGAGTGAAAAGCTGCAATTTTATAGAAGCCATTCGTTCTCCTCTCCTGGATTATGGCCTCTCATGTGCTGCCGGGAGTCTCTTCCCACGCAAGAGAGACTAGTTTCTCTTAAGGCTGGAAAAATCAGCAAAGTGCCTGTCTTTGAAACCCAGGGAGTTAATTTAGTGCAAAAGGAGAGTAAATTCCCGGTGCCGGTGAGAGACGTTGGCCGTTAAAAATGTAGCTTGCTGTTTCTCTTTGCAGATGATGACTCGTGGGACCTAGTCACTTGCTTCTGCATGAAGCCTTTTGCTGGGCGGCCGATGATCGAGTGTAACGAGTGCCACACCTGGATCCACCTCTCCTGCGCCAAAATCCGCAAGTCAAACGTCCCAGAGGTCTACATATGCCAGAAGTGCCGGGACTCCAAGTTTGACATTCGCCGTTCGAACCGCTCCCGGACGGGCTCGCGCAGGCGCTTTCTGGACTAGGGGAAGGGATGCGCGTGCTGGTGCGCTGCTTGGGCGGGCGGGCGAGCCACGGACGCCGGCCGGGAGGCCGGGGAGAGCTCCCCCGAACTGCTGCTGCTCAGGCTGAAGGGCTGCCCGGCCGGCCTGCGCCAACAGGGACGAGGAATCGCCAAGCTGTGGGCAGCCGGGCTGGAAGAGGCCGACTGGTCAAAACTGCTGCTAGATACCGATTAGCTCAAGGGAGAGACTAAGCTCTCTGGGTTCGGTGGGGTTTTGTCCGGTTACAACTATGAATTGGGTGATGTCTGGGGAATGTATAATACCTTTGCCACGTATGTTTTCTCATCCCATCGGGAAACTGCAAACCTTCTCTGTGCTAGGAAACTCCTCCTCCTCCAAAGAGGGTGGAGGAGGAGGGAGTCTGTGTGAAGAGTCTGAAAAGTAAATGGCCACATGTTTTAATTTTAATGTAATATTATACCTGCCCATTTGTCCATATATATCAATCTTAGATATTCTAAGGCTCCATAGGAGTGAGCGTCAATGCATACCGACCTCTGTGCGATCTGCCTCCTCTTCAGCGGGCCCGGGCAGTAGGGGAGTTGTGTGATTTGGCATCGTTCAAGTGAAAACAGGACTTCTTCCTGCGCCGAGGGACCGGCGCATTTAAAAGAAGAGAGCAGCCCTTTTTCTGGACAGGCAGCGCTGGGGATTAGCAACATCGGATTTCTTCCTAGAAGGTCTCTTCTTACGGTGATTTTTCGTGACTTTGTTTTGCATGATCGGCTCAAATGTGTGTATGGGGGGGGATACCGTTTGCTCCGTTTCCTGGCCCTTCGTTAAACCCTAAGGTGCTGTTTTAAGACGACGATGACTGTCCCTTTTCTCAGCCCAGAATTCAAATGTGGACTGTAAAAGGGACCATAGTAAACTTAGAACCTGGCAGGTCTGGTTTGGGATTTGATCATTTCCATCCAAGTACTACAGCTGAGTTGACTTTTGTTTTCGCTGTTTGTTTTTTGAGTCTGGATTTGTAATAAAAACCCCGGAATCTTTAACCTATTGGTTGCAAATTATACAGATAAAAGCAAACGCAGGCTATGCAGCTAGCAAGATGAAGTGCAATGAAGATCCATCCGGTGCGGGGGAGGACAGGAGAGCACCGAGGCCCCTGCCAACGCTGCTGTCCCTCAACGGGACTTCCTGGGGCCTCAGCCTGAGGGAAATCTGTTCAGAAACGTGACAAGGGAGTCCAGGCTCGTACCCAAGGCCAGCGAGATGGCGGCGTTGTTCCTCGATGACCAGAGCGAGCCGTATGTATTGCACAAATTCGGCTTATGTTTTGAGGTATTTCTCTGAAGTTATGCCTGATGAACAACGTGTGCTCTGTGTGGTGAGACTGTGAGGCAAGGGGAGTCACTGGCTGGTACCGCGGCCGAAGTGAGACTAGCCGTACCGGTAGGAACGTGTCCACGTTAGTCCTGCACATACACTGAGTTAGACCACCGCCTCATCCGAGTACTGGCTCATCAGGAGATGCATCCTGGCGATGACCACGGGTCTTGCCAGTATGCAGTCAGGTACCCTCCTTCGGACGTCTGACACAGGGCTGCCAAAGCTTCAGGCAGACAGTCCAGCACCGCAGTGCCCTTTGGCTCCGCGGCCTGGGATGCAGGGCTGTGAAGGGTCTGCTGGCCCAGGTCAGGATGACGTGCCTGCACCCCTGCACGACGTGCAACTGTTCTTCAGTCCTGCTTCTTTACAAAAATCCTGTTCCACCGAGCTGCAACAACTGACTCTGGGTTCTGAAAACCAGTTCCAGCTTCTGTAAAATCTTAAGACCATGACCGTGGTACGCTGCCTTCCAGAAGCTATGTGGAACCACTGAGGATTTTGCCAAAGACTTGCCCCCAACAGCTGCCTGACTGTTCTTTGCAGCCAGAAAAATAACCAAAGTTCTCAAATGCTGCCATTTCACTCTGCAAACAGGCTTTGGAAGATCCCGGTCACAAGCTGCGTAAGGGCTGGACCTGCTCTGAAAATTGGTCTCTCTGTGTTTACAGCATGTCTGCAATTCAACTGGACCTCCGTGGAACGTGTTCCTGAAGCTTTTATGGGAGAAATGGCAAACGGCCAAGCGAACTGCCTCTTTTTCACAGAGGTTCGATACTAATCAATGTGACTGACTCTTGTTCTGTTACCTTTTCAGATTTATCCCAATAGATGGTGTCTGACAAGTCCAGCACGTTACAGTATCAGCAGAGAAAAAAAACCCCATCTCCATTCTTTTAGTTCATCACTTTCAGCCATGTATAATTATAGTTTAATTCAGAACTTTATTTTTTCATTAAAACTGTTTTAATGAACCATGTTTTTTTCTTAAATGTGAAACAAGTGAACAATGATTTTGTTTTATTCCAAACTCAGGAGACTGCTGTTATGATTTACTGGTGGGTAGAGCAGTTGTGCCAGGTGGCAGCAAGACTTGCCGCTTCAAGCGCTCTTCCCTAAACGATACATAAAGTCAGGTATGGATAGGAAGTGCTGCAAATGTATCTTTCATGTGCTGACAGGTATCCCCACCTCTCTTTGTAGCAGTCGCTCCTTGCCCAGCCTTTGCTGTGAGTAAGGTAAATTGTGGTGGAGCCCCGTAGGTGGGGCAGGGCGGTGCGACGGGCGGCAGGCGATGCCGGCTGCTGTAGGAGCCCAGAGTGGCTGAAGGCAGCCGGGACGCTGTGCTGGGCTCGCTGACAGGGACCTGCCGAAAGGCGTGAAGGCTGGCGCAAGCCCGGGAGAGAGGGCTTGGGTCAGGATGCCTACGGCGTTGGCAGTGCAGTCCTGGCAGGGGTCCTTCGTGGAGAGCGCCTGAAGGCAGGCTTGGCGTGTAGAAGCCGGGCGTGGGGCAGGGCAAATCACACCAGGTGAGACTGCTGGCCACAGTGACCCCATGCCTGTCCCACTTGCCTGAGAGCCAGGTCCCTGCAGCCTCAGAGACACACCTTGGGCCGTGCTGCATCTGCCCGCGAAGACTGGCCTCTCAGCCGGACCCAACCCAAAACCCCTTTAAACCCTCTGGGAGCTGTGCTGAAGGAGAGCTCCTTCCCTCCCACCCCCGCCCCACCGCAGGGCAGCACCGAGGACCCCAATTCACCAAAGGGGTGCTGGTGCCTTGGTGCCGCCCCTCAGCTCCTGTACGTGCCAAGACCTCGAACGGTGCTGCTGCTCAGCCAGCTGCGTTCAAAGCAGCAGCCTTAACACCCTGGCAAACTTAAAAGATGGCTCGACTCTTTGGAAATGGCACTGGATCGTATTAGAAGCTAAGCTCTGGTTGCTTATAGCTTCTATTTTAATTCTATTTGTAATTTTGTATTATATAGAGTGATAAACAAGTCCCAGAGGAGTTGTAGCTGCAAAATGGCAGCTTCTCAGAGAGCAGAAATGGTGATGTTGAAAGCAGTGGTTTCTCGAGTGGGGCTATTCTTGCAGTCTCTTTAAAACTTTGCACTGATAGAAAATAAGGAAGAGAGGAGGAGGGGGGCTGGAGTAAGTATTCAGCAGGAGACTGACCCAGTACCTGGCTCCAATGGAGGAGACAGACAGGACAGGCAGCGGACTCCACCGTGTGGACACAATTCAGCAATGCTTTGACAATTACAAACGCTGCAGGGAAGCAGAAATGGAGCTCACGCATTAACTACTGCAGAAGAACCTGCTGCAGCAGCCTCGTGGATGGGGAAGGGCACTCCCAGTACTTGAAAGGAGGGGAAAAGCAAGAGTCTGAATCCTTGGTGGGCTGATCTGGCAGGAAAAAACAAGCTATATACTTTTTATGATGTTTAGCAAGGGAACGGGGCAAGGCCTGTGTCAGTATTAATTGTGAGGGATTTTACTTTAACAAGAGTTGCAAATTCAAATGTTCAAAGTACAAAGTTAAGGTTCATCTGTCCCTTGCACAAACTTCTTTGCAATTAGAGAGAAAGATAATTGTGAGGTGCTGGGGGAAGACAGCATAGAGGGGGAAGGCAGGAGAACGAAGTAAGTCAGTTCTCTGACGAGAACACAGCTGTGATTAAGAGGAAAGCGCCTGCTTGACTCCAAGCCCTGGCCAGGCAGCTGAGCCGTCTTCAGGTATGAACATGCTGGCCGAGTTGCACAGAGGAGGTTTAGATAGTTTTTACAGGAGAACTGGTGCCTGGAGCTCTGGCTCCTTGTAGCCTTTCACTGGCTGGGCCACCCTGGGACATGGTTGTTGAAGACGAGAGCATGCACAGCAAGACACGGGAAGACTAAAAAGTAAATCCTAAACCTGTATCTCCACCTCAAGAATTTACAGTTTAAAGGCTCTGGCTGAAAGGACTAGCGTGTGTTCCTGGATCCGGGTTAAGGTATTTTAAGCATTTGCTGGGTCAATTAGAGACAGATGCATCACCTCACATTTCTGTGGCGTTTTAAAGTTTGCACCCAAAGATGCTACCCTGTTACAGGTTTTAACTGCTGGAGTAGGAACAATGCGCTCTGCCCCTCAGAAATGTTACTTTTCGAGTGTAGCAATACCATAGGCCATCTTGAAGTGCTGAAGCAGTTTTTAGAATCACATCGCTATTTCTCTACATTTTAATGTAGACTATGCAAGAAAGTGTTTTCATGTCTTTTCATGACAGCAGAAACCGTATCTCAGGAAGTTGTCAGAAATGAGGAGAATTGTTTTATTGTACAAGCTTTTTTCATGAAAACACTCCTCAGTGTCAGTGCTCTGGTAGATACACGGCTATGCTAAGATTCTTCTTTGTAATTAACAGTAAATGTGTTGTCACTATTTTGCACTTGCTTCTGCAAAACTTAATTCTCAGTACTCCTGAGAGTATTTTGCCACGTCCTCGTCACTACAGACCAGCTCTCACTCTTGACCATACACTTCATGCACTGACAAGACATGAAAAAGGAATTTCTGGTGGAGATTTCTGCCCAGTTCACCTAGTTACACATACAAGCGATCAACAGAAGTCAATAAGCAGGATGTGACACAGGGTGCAGTTACATTTACAAAACTTGCAACCCTTGCTTTTCAGGAGTTTATTTTCAAGAGTGTCCTACAGATGCAAAGGGAACGTGGGCTACTTTTCAGCTGAATATAATTTATTGCACATTTTACATTTAATTTCAGATCAACAGAAGACTGGTCGTAAGTGAAAAAAGCCTGCACCAGGAACTGGTCACAACTGAAGAGTTTTGTTTTGTTTTGTTTTGTTTTTAATAAAAACAAGTGAACAC
Source organism: Mycteria americana (assembly GCF_035582795.1). Taxonomy (NCBI): domain Eukaryota; kingdom Metazoa; phylum Chordata; class Aves; order Ciconiiformes; family Ciconiidae; genus Mycteria; species Mycteria americana. Next base: position 11,142,361 of record NC_134382.1, read on the forward strand.
CCCTTCATTGTATTAACTTGTTTTTTAGAGAGGGGAGCATCTCTTTCAGACTGGCTCAAACAAGTCTGCTTTTGGAAATCTAATTCTCCTGTTACAATGACTTGAGCAGAGAGAACCACAGTTGCACAGAAAGGGGGGACACGTACGTGTCAGGAAATGATTTATGGTAGTAGTTGTCAAGAGCAACAACGCACTGCCAAGATACATTTTTTTCCCCTCTCTGTCTCTCACACGTGAGCAGTGAAGGCTGTTCTAGGACTCACCAAGAGCCGAACTCTGACTGAGAAACAGCCACGATTATTCCTTTTCTCTATGAAAAAGCCGCAGTAGTGTTGGTGTACGCAGTGTGTAGTAGATACTGTAAGGCTGCCATTTCCATCTGCTGTGTCACTAGAACAGGACTGCCCTTTTTGCTGGTAAATCATTGGCATGGCTTCTATGCAAGATTAATCCAATGGATTTATGTCGTAACTGATGCTTTTTAGAAAGGGCAGCTGAATTTTACGTTTTCAGCTCTTTACCCATTTGCCATCTCTCCTCACTTTGGTCCGGTTTACTTGTATAAACTACGTTTCTCTTTTTCCTAGAAATAAATTAGATGGGAAGAGATAGTTGCAGCATCAGAACCAAATGAAATGAATTGCTGTCCTCCCCACTTGCTTTCCTCTTTTCTTGAAAACCTTGATAGTACGTGGTTCTAGGTGGCAGAAGAATTAATAAGACTATTGTACCCCGTGTCCTTGTCTGGAATAGCAGTGTTTGAAATGAGCAGCTGCATGGATTCATGCTGAAGAGGTCCATGTTACTACAAAAGGCAAAGAACTTAATTTCAAACATACTTGTTCTTAACAAGGACATTTCAAATACAGATTTGAGACAGAAAACAATCTCTGTCCTCTTTCCAACAAAAGGATTTACAGAGGCCTTCCAGGAGGTGGCCAGAGAACTTAACTTCCCCTCAGGAGCAGAAAAAGGTATGTTACCTACCCCAGGAAGTATGTGGAGAAGTGAGAACAACAGGTCTTCTTCCTTGCTCAGTGCAAGAAGATATATGTGAGACCGCACAAATGGACTGTGGCCAAATCGCAGCAGGAAAGCATGGCTGCACGACAGGTGGTGCTCAGTGCCCGCTCGCACAACCTCAGCAGAAAGCACTGCGCATTCAGAGTCACGTTGCTTTATTGGTTACTGGGCCACAATTCAGAGAAGTATTGCCTTGGAGCCACCTGTAGAAGCAGGTTCTCTCATTCTGTCTCCTAACACAACTGGTAGGACACCGCCTGCTATATGGATAGTAAAAATAAAAATGTCTCTGTTCAACCTTGTAGCGTCCGGGGGAAGGTTTTGTAGTTTCCGTTGACCCAGGTACCGTTAACGGACGCGCACGCTCTCACCAGATTAGCCATCTGCATCAATTCTGTGAGCTGTCGGATGAGAATGATAAATGGATACATGCCACTTTTGTCAGACAAGACATCCTAGCTTGAACTTACCGCTGTACTGGGGAGAGACAGGAACATTTCTCACTGCTAATTGAACACGATTCATATACACCTCCAATGTACTTATGGAAGCTTTGTAAGTTGGATATGCTTCTTAAATTGGGCCAGGGAGCTGGTCTAGAGTAAACACGAGGTTTGTGCCCTTTAGCCAACTGCCGAGACCTACAGGGGTACCAGTAAAACTTGTCACTAGCAGATACCGGTTTCACAAAATTATTCTGGCAGGGAAAATGTTTTGGTAGATAGATAAATGGGGATGAGGAAGAAGACTGGCTCAGGCCTCCACCTTGCCTTCACACATTCAGTTCAGTCCTCAAAGGGCAATCCAATGCTGTGAATTGCCCGGCAGGGACACCAGCAGCTGAGGAGGCCTCTGCTTCTAACCCCAGTTAGATATCTAAGGTTAGGTGGCATGAACAGCTGCAGTGGTGCTGCTGAACTCTTTTAGGTCAGGCTCCAGAGGCATATAACGGCCAGCCCATTTCAGTAACCCCAGTTCTGAACCCCAGAACCCCAGTTCTGTGTGCTTCGCCACACAGAGCTGAAGCAATCCTTTACTGGCTCCTGAAGGAAGAAGCAGGGAGGTCCTTGCTACTTACATTGCTTTGGTATCCTAAGGGCCTCATTGTCAGCTGACATCACTTGGTGCAGAACTCCTCGGAACTGATAAAGCACTTTCAGACTCTTCTCCTCACCCACGCAGGGGTCGTAGAAACCCGGCAGTCCAGCCTTGAACCAGAGAAAGACAGACTGAGCATCAGGGAATGGACTTCGACAGCTCATCAACTGACCAAAACAATTTATTAGTGCCAGAACGAGGTGTCATTAAAAAAAAAGGAGGTTTTTTGCCAACGAGAAGCTAAGGAATTGCCTCCCCAGTGGCGAGTTCTAAATGCAGAAAAGAGTGAATCAGGGGGGTGGGAAGTTTCTGTTATATAGCCCCAGAGTCTGTAACACGCACACTGTCCCACGCTGCAAATACAGAGACACTGTTTCTTTGGCACTGGAAAAGCCCAGAGAAACAGAAGTTCCTGGAGGTTCGTAACACTTGGTATGTAAATGGCTTCTGTAAACCGATCTAGTCACTAGCTCCAAGCACACTGGAGAAATCCCCTGGCAGGACAGCATACAGTTCAACTGAAATTCTGAGTCACACATTTGAGCTCTTGAGTCTGGACTTTGACAGAACAGCTACGTACCTTGGATGCCTCTGTAAGGATGAGTTTAGAGTCTTTCACCAAGCACTGCAGGGGCACAGTCACATCTATTACTTTCACCTTCTCATTCTTCCTGCTGTTGTCATTAACGAACTTCCCATACCAGGCGTTCACTACAATCAAACCTGCATTTCACATGAAATCATAGCTGTGATGAAAGGCTTCCCACCGACAGCTGGGTAGATGCTGATGAAAAGACCATCCCGGCATTTTCTCTTGCTTTCAATGATATTTAAATTTTCCCTGCCTCGACCCATGCTTCTCAAGACAGAAGAATATTTCTCCTGGGGTGTTTGTTAGCAATCTTCAGCACTAGGACAGAATGACATGACTTCAATGCCACACTGATGTGACAGTCCAAGTGGATGTCAGTCCACTTCGGAACATTCTCTTGGAAATTGCTAGCAAACATCAGAATTCTGATTTCCATTACGACCCAGGAGCAAACTGTGTAAGCTAGAGACCAGTGAAACCTAAACTTCAGACTATAACTTTTGCACATATTTATACACACACCTCTTTTGTGAAGAGGTGAATCCAGACTGTTGTCTTCAGCCTGTTGATCCACCTTACAGCATGTCCCAAGATAATATTCAGTGGATCCCTACTACTAAGCTCAGGCACCGGAAGCCGAATCATAATGGAACTTCCCCACTACATGCACAACAGCAGTTACGCTGTGCTTCATTAGGGGTGGAAATGATGAAATGATACCTTACATTTCTCCCCCTCAACCACCCAGCCTTTGTATTGTTCCTTCCTCTCTCCAAATTTATGGAACAAGTAAATGGTGTTGTAATCTCTACCCATTCTGGCTTCCTCCGCTTCAATTATCCTCCGGACAGACTCTTGCATTAACCGGACCTGTTACGACACAAGGGGCAGAGCAAAAATCAAGCAGTGTCAGACACTGTGTCTGAAAGAGAAAAGCCCAGAGTGAAAACAGCTTCCTTTAACTAAGGGGAATTAGTTACAGGAAAGACTTACCGCAGCTTCAGCCTCCTGCTTCTTCTGAAGGATGTCGCTGGCTGTGCTCTCCCTTTGCTTCTCCAGCTCTCTGCCATAAGGAAGTCAACATCACATCAGGTCTACGCAGGGGATGGGATTCAGCCACGAAGTGGCAGATGTCTACTTACCCACCCCAATTACAACTGACCCACTACCTCACACAAATGAGCTCGGTTTTAAGGTTCTTCCCCACCTTTCAAGATATTTTTGTAGGCTTCCAGAATTCAGTAGTATTGAGGCAATGAACCACAGGGCCTCAGCTGGATATCCCAGCCTTTGCACCAGGATCCCAGAAGCACTTGAGTGGGACTTCCCAGCTCTGAATTTAAAACACAGTCTTGTGAGCTCACCTCTCCTTTTGTGCCCTGAGGTAGGGTTTGATGATTAGCCTATGCATGGCGAAGTAGATAACTAGAGGTCCCACGGTGGCATAGAATACAGCACTGGGAAGCAGCTGATCTGTTAGGTGGACAGGGAAGAAGTAGGTCTGGCTAGCCCTATTCAACCTGGAACAAAAAAAGAACAGAGTAAGAGGAAACGCAGAGTTTACTGTGCTTGATTAAGTACACTTAGCAGCAGTGTATGCTGTTGAACAACTGCTGAACCCAAGGAGAGATGAATGATGAGCTCAAAAAGGTGAAAATCTGATAAACCGAAACGAGACAATGGTAAGACAGACAGCTGACACCACCCAGAGCCAGACTTTTATGCAGCAGACATCTCTTGTGATAGTACCTGGCCATTCTAAAGTGGTTTTTTAATCTTAGGAGAATTCATTTGCTCATTAATTTCACCAGGGAAAGGGACCAACATCATCATCAAGAGAAAATGCTTATAGAGAAGGTCTATGTTCACAGCACCGGCATGTGCCTTCAAGGAATGAGTAAATTAATGTTATTCTAATGCTTATAACAATATTTATTTTAGAAAACATTAGTTTCCTTGGGTCGGAGGTCTTCACGTCTTTACAGTAGTTTCAGCACCCTGGCATGCCCTCTGCTGGCACCAATTAAAAGTGCACTACAGGACATGAACCATTACAGGGTTCTGCCCCTCTTTGCAAGCTGCATCTTATTAATAGTATCATCACCTACATTAGTTAACAATAATTCACTAATTTGAGTACATACTTGTGTACAGTATTTTCGGAAATCTTCCATCCACCTACCATAATGCTCCAAACCTTACTTTAAAGCTGTATTTTCAGAATATTTTGATACACACACACACACACACTAGTCCTGACACAGGTGGCTCAGGCTCAGAGTAACACCGGCAGAAGGCACACATTGCCTCCGATGGGCACCACTTGTATGAGAGGTGAGGGCAGCTGCAACCTTTCATAGCGATATATCAATATACCTGTATTGCCCTAAGATTGGGACCTTCCCACCTGAACATTGGAAACAGAATAATGCAGGTTACGGTAAGCCTCTGCAATCTCGAGTTGTAATCTTGAACTGACTTGATTTTCAAAGACACTCCTTGGGGAACACCAACACTGACGGTGGCTCCTAAAATGCTGTGCCTGGAAATCTTCCTCTCTGCTCCATACTCCACTATGGTCCCAAAGAAACCCGCCCTAGAATGACAGAACCAAAAACTGGTAAGACAGGGAAGACTCTTGAATTTCTCTTTACTGAATCCTGTAATTCCCCAACAAGTAAAACATGGCAATACATCTGTGTGCAGCAGATGTTGGCTACTGGAAGATTCATGATGTATCTAGAAGGTGAGATTAGCCTTTTCAGTTTGTAAAGTAGTAAACAGACTACAAGAACTCCTGGCTTTATTATTGGTGATGATATAGAGATATCACACACAAGTATTTTAAGTTCCACTTATCTGAAGAGGCACACAGAGCTAACCCTCCAAGACATTCACTTCAGCATTTCCCAGATTTAATCAATGAAAAGCAGATTCCCAAAGACCACAGAAGCATTTGATTTGCGTGGAACCTGGAGGCCTACAACAGTAGGAGAGGACAGATTCTTCAGACCATGAGCAATATGAATCTCCTGTTGCACACTTACTTGAGAGAACCTTTCACTCGTGTTTGATCCTCATCCTGAAACTTATGCTGATAACTGACCATCATGAAAGAATGGGGGATTCCCAGCTGAAATACAAGAGGCACAAATGCATGAAAATGTACCCTCCGCCACCACTGAATGTTCCCCCAAATTTCCTGTCTTATCCTTTAAGTGGCACAGAAAACACAGCAATGCTTGCCACTTACTTGTCACAGCCTGCAATCTCTGCAGTCTGCGTTGTGCAACCTGACCCTAATCTGAGCTGATCCACATTAGATATGACAATGTTGGGTGCGCAGTGTTGTGCTCTGCCAAATGCAGCTGGTTACCTACATTACGTGTTTGTACAAAACAGTACCAACTGCTCCGTTATCCTCTAGTCCCCAGCCAAAATACTGCTGGGATGGAAAAGCTGAGGCACATCTCTCCCACAGGGTGGTATCACTGCCCGCTGCGTACAGCAACAGGACTCTCACCTGTAACGCCACGGTGAAATGGCTGGTTTTTGTATCCCGGACAATACTAGTGTTCATGGCTGACTGGATGCCCCACCGCCACTGTAAGTACCCCATTGTGTTCTTGTCGAGGTTGCGGGCTAGGACCGTGGTGAGGCCTGGGCGGATCCCACGGGACGAAAACTGCAGGGCACAGTTTGTAGTGATGAAACTAGGAAAAATAGGGAAAGCCTCATCAGTGATAAAACACAGGCTCCCAGATGGCCTCAAATTCCTTCTTTCCCAGGAGCCTTGCTGAATATGCAGAGACTATCTCGCAAAGAGCGTGGCACCTGAGGGTTTCAGGAAAAACTCAAACTAATTTAGACTGTACCAACCACAGCACCACCCAGAAGAGCAGGGTCATGCTCCAGTTTATTGGTCTGTGCCACAACACTGCAGCCAACACAGCAGGCTACCTTTCAGCCTTTGCCCTTCTTGCCCTAGGCAGATACAGTCCTGGTCTTCTGTAGAGGCAGCACACTTGGCTGCTAGAAGATAGCAGCCCTGCTATTTAATAATCCTCAAGCGTCAGCTCCAAAAACCAGCATTAAAGGACTCTACAGGGAACAAGATCCCTGTATAAGCTCTGAGGAATGGCGTATTTACTAAATTAGAAAATATAAAAAGAAGGAAGTCTACACTGGCACCTACAACGCTCTAACGTATGTCTTCAATCACAACCCTTACCTTGTACTCTCCTTTGCAACTTGAGACCTCTATTCATTTGTAAACAGACACCACACTAGCGGCCGATTTGGCATTATTTCCCTAAAACATGACATATCATCTCCTCTTTTGCTGTCAGAAACTCTGTCTCACACATGGAAGCCTCAGAAGAGCTCCCCAATTTTTTGTTCTGCTCTCAGAGCAAACTTCTGTTGCTCTGATTGTGAGATCACACCTCAAGTATCACGAATTCATGACAAGATCAAATACAAATCTAACCATTTGGAACATAGACCTTCCTTAGACTGGAAGTATGAAAATGAAGGACACCAACACACAAAAAGAATACAAGCATTTTGATCAGTACTAAAGCATGACCTTAAGTCTGAAGAAGTCTACCTTATTTTGTATGATAGAAAACAAATCCAGAATTAACATGGAAGATAACTCAAGCTGTTTAGTTCCTTAGTGTGTAATATGAACCATTAGACCATTTTTCTAATATTTACCATCTTGGTGTAAGATTACGGAATATCTTCAGACCGAAGAGAGGTCCCTGAAGGTCTCCTGCTCCAAACTCCAACTGTTTAAATGCACAATGCCAAATTGTTAGAAGAAAACATCTTTTACAACAGTGACAGGGTACTTCACAAGCGTCATTTACATCACAGACATTTTACACGTGAGTATCATTCACCACATATTTCAGCATCCTCTCTTTTCTGCTAGCTTTGCATTCAGAACAATAGGTGTCTCACTGAGTAGGGTCCTCACGAGTAAAACAAAGCCAGTTCCGTAGTGCCACATGCTACTACTACTAGCACCTGCTCTGGTTGCTCCAGTGAAAATGGAGAAAACACCTCCATCCCAACCCCGCAACGGCAAACAACAAGGCTTGGCTGCTGCCCTCTGAGGATAGAGTCCTGCTCAGGACAGCCTCACAGCAATGTTGTCAGCAGTTCTGCTGCTGCACTGTCTCAGCATCTGCAAAATGCGCCCGCTGCTTCATCCACTAGTCTGGGTGACTTCCAGGGCTGCTATTCAATGTTTATTTGGTGCTGTTCAGGCTCATTAACAGAAGCAGTTCTTAGACCTGACACTTTTAATGACAAAACCTGCAAAAGAAGTTCCTACTACATCTGCATCTCCCAAGTAAGTTTATTACACAGGTTTTTAAAAACTTTTTTAGTCAACTGACTCATGACAATATCCACAAGCTCCTGTATTACCAATATTACAAAATCCTGATGCAAATCTGTCCTGGTTTCAGCTGGAATAGAGTTAATTTTCTTCCTAGTAGCTGGTATAGTGCTGTGTTTTGGATTTTAGTATGAGAATAATGTTGATAACACACTGATGTTTTAGTTGTTGCTAAGTAATGTTTACACTGGTCAAGGACTTTTCAGCTTCCCATGCTCTGCCGGGCACACAAGAAACTGGGAGGGGACAGAGCCAAAATAGTTGATCCAAACTGGCCCAAGGGCTATTCCATACCATATGGTGCCATGCTCAGTATAGAAACCGGGGGGAGTTGGCCAGGGGGTAGGGATCGCTGCTGGGGGACTGGCTGGGCATCGGTCGGCCGGTGGTGAGGGGTTGTATCACTTGTTTTTTTCCTGGGTTTTGTTCCTCTCTTGCTCTCTTGTTGTTTTCCTTCTCATTACAATTTATTATTATTATTATTATTATTATTATTATTATTATTATTATTTTGTTCCAATTATTAACCTGTTCTTATCTCAACCCATGAGTTTTCTCACTTTTGCTCTTCCAATTCTCTCCCCCATCCCACCAGGGGGGGAGGGTGAGCGAGTGGCTGGGTGGTGCTTAATTGCCGACTGGGGCTAAACCACAACAAAATCAAATGCCTCCAGTCTATGAATTCTCAAACAAGAGGAAAACTCCCATTTCTCACAAGCTGAGGAAACAGGTTAGCAGTAGCTAGTGTGCAAAAAGGAAGGCGCAGAAAGCAGCCACCTGCCAGCCATAGCAGCGATGCCACGAGCGTCTCAAACAAAGCCACTGGTCTAGCGAGGCACAGCTTTCAGGTGGTAACATGGGACCTTCCAGCTACTTAGATCATATCTGTCTGGGAGTCAAATATTTTCCCCCATAACTTCTTCCCTTGTGAGCAGAGCACTTTTTGAAGCGAAGGCAAATTATGACGCTGCCCTAAGGTGCATGCTCACAGCCTCCAGGAGGCACCTGGAGACAACAGGTAACATTTCTGTCAGCATAAGTGCACAGCCAAAATGCACAGCCAAATGGAAAGCGGAAACAATTAAGAAAAAACAAGGTTTGGCCTTCCCTTTTTCTCAAATTCCTTTGAGAATTCCTTTTTCTACATTCCACAGAACATAGAAAATGAGAGATGAAACAGAGCTAAAATTCCCTAAAGAAAATAAACACTAGGTAACTAGTCCAAGCAGCCTGAAACAGACTGGATATAAAAATGCGTAACAGCTAGTACTCTTACCTCTCCCCATCCCTTGGCAGAAGTCACTCGTCTCAGAGCAAGATTAATCGATCCACCTCCATTCCCATTCTGGGTGGAAAGGTTACCAGACAGTATTGCTGTGTCCGTGGCAGTAAGTGGTGCCTGAAAAATGAATATATTGTTACCAATTACGCTGACCCCGATTCACACATTTAACGCATGTTCTGCAAGGACGTAATCATGACTGCAGAGACTGCAGGCGCAGAGACAGGTAACACTCCAGCTGACTCCTTGTCATCCACTAAGCCCAGGTGTTTGAAGCAGACATGGCCACACTTACTCTAAATTTTGTAGTCAAAGATCAAGTATGGCAAAAAAGTGAGATAATTCTTACAGTACCAGACATTTGTGACACCTTTAATGCACCACCTTGAAGCCTGACCCCGAGCTGCAAACCTTTCTAATCTCACTAGCAGACTAAATTTCTTCAACTCTCTGGAACAGAGGCAACACTCCCCCTTCTTTTCCTTACCCACATCCTCAAAACTGGGCACTGTTTGTTTTCATACACTAAATACTCCATGTTCAGTGAGAACTAGATACCTGTTTTCAATCACGATTGAGCCTCCCTGCTAGCAGGAAGGCAGGACGCTGTAGCCTACAAACACAGTCAACACGCAGTCCTGCTGGAACTGAGCTTCCTCTTCCTACCCACGCTGGTAATCGCGTCCTTCCATAAATCAAGATGAGAACCCCCTGAGCAGTGTTTCATTTTGTGTTGCTTTGCACTGTAGTGCCTCATTAGCTCAGGCCCTGCTCCAGACCAGCAGTAGTGTCTGCCCTCCTTACCTCAATGGACTGGGATATGTGCATTTTGTTTATCTCAATCTGGGGAAAGCTGCTCCCAGGCACATCTTCGTATTCTTCGTCGTAACGATCAAAGAGGTCAGTGGCATCTATTCCAACACTAATTGTTCCCTAAGGAATGACAAGTGAAACAAGTACTTAGCATTAACAAACATCCAACATATATAGGCCAAATGGCTAAACCATCCTTGTTCTGCAATTACCTTTTCCACTCTAAAATGTATTTCTTACACATTCAAGACAAACAAAAAAGAACAATTACAATATTCTAAAACTGCAATATAAATCATAAAATAAGCTGGATAAAAGACAGTTTTTCAGTGGGAATGCAACTTGTAATACTAGTAGGTAATTTTTCTATTGTGACATGTTACAGAAGTAGGCAGAACACTCTTACACAGCAGGTTTCTTCATCCCCTGCAACTGACTCTTCTCTGTCAGTATTTTAAAGTTGAAATAATATATTTTAGAAATTTATTTTCTTCACTGGAACTTGGCCAGAAATCCTCTAAATGCTTTCTTCTTATGAGTTATCTGAAACAACTTAGTTTTGAGCTGCATCATTCACTTGCAATTGACCTCGTTAGTAAAAAATTTTGTTTTCTTTTTCCTAGTTTCTATCTTGTAATCAGAAGAAAAGCTGCTTAACAAAGATAGGAAATATTTACCACTTGCTAAAAGTCTTTCTCAGACCATAGAAAAGCTTATTCCTACAAAAAACTAGGCCACAGCTAAATAGTCTGGCTACCTGCTGCTGTGCTCACTCAGACTAACTGCAAGAGTGGGTTTATTTGAAAAGGGCACAATTAGATCCTCGTCTGGGTCGTATAACTTCAAGAGGCTTTGGAAACCTTCCCTATAGACCTATTAAAACAGCATTCCAGCTCATATAAGATGTACCAGTTGCAATAAAAAAAAAACTCCTCTGTGCACAAGCACAGAATGAACTCCGAGCAATTTGTATAAAGAAACTCAATAGCTGGGTAGGTACAAAAACCACTCACACAGAGTCCAAGTATGGATGGAACAAATTCTTATTTCAATCTGAGTGAGCATTTTTCCTTGCTCACTGCACTCTAATCAAATGCTGAACCATAAATATAGGAAGAATTGCAGAGTTTGACAGGACTCAACACTTCTCTCTGGTTTGGCTCCCAACTATTTATTTGCCGTGGAGATTCCCGACCTCTTCTCAGTCTTTATTTTCTGATTTCTTACACAGCAAAAATTGGATAAATATTTTAACACAGGAAGGTGTGATTATTTCCAGGAGAACTCTGGAATAGGGGCTGTGCCCCAACTGTTTACAAATTACTCTTGGCAGGCTGGCGAATTTCAAAGCAATTACGCTCATCCTTCTGTTTGTAGCAGCACCAACGAGGAGCTCCTGCCCTTTATGCAGAAGACTGCTTTTCAGGAGCCATCTGCAAAGTCACCTTCAAGGGATCTGCTCTCCAGACACTGCAGCTTCTTCAGTTTCATCCCTCTCCTATGTTGTGCTGTTCCTTGAAACGAAGCCAAAATAAGAGTGAAGCAAGGCAAAACCGCCAACCACCTAGGAAGCGGCGCAGCCCTGCGCTGCTGCTCCAGCCCTCTGGAAAGACATGGAGTAGAACAGCAAAGAGAAACAGAAAGTGCCAACTCCACTCAACGAAATTCCAGCAAATGCACTCCAGAGTGGCTGATCAAATGTGTCTAAAGACAGGTAAGCATTTATTTTAACAAAAGAGAGAACTTTTTCCATTTTTCCCTGATGCTCTTCAATTCAAGGAAGTGTAAAACCCAAGATCTTTCATAACAGAGGCAGGATGGAAAGAAAGGTTTTCCATGTGAAGCGCCACATTCAGCACAGAACCTGTGCCAGACTGCAACTTTAAATTCCAAGTTAAACATTTTTAAACAAGGGATATCATGCTGAGTAGTAAGCATGCTGAATTTGAATGGCAAAAAGACAGAAAATTGCATATTTTCAACTCAGACCGGAATATAAACGGCAGTAAAGTTTTCTCAAGAATTTGCACTAAAAAAAAAAAAAAAAACCACTGAAAAACATCTTACAATGCTATGTTTATTCATACTGCAATGCATGTACCATTTGTAAAGATGCACCAAGGTCCACACACATTCCTGAAATTCATTGCACCTCCTTTCCTTCAATCATACTCAAAATCTTATGATTTTCTTTTTCACACCTATGAATTTTAGAACAAATATCCCTCCCAATGAAAAAAGTAAACCACCTGAACCTATCCATGAAAATCTACAAGACCCATTCAGAGGAAAGGAGTGTCTCCGTTCCCTCCCCGGCTCCTCAGCAGATCTTCTATTTAGCTGCCTTTCGCTGAAGTGAGCGGTGGACTCCGTGCAGACATTTCACCTCCCGCCAAGCGGGTGAAGTCACCCTCAGAGGTCTATAGATCCTGGCAAGGAAACTGGCTCAGGCACAAGCACAGGAAAAGCAGCAGATGGTAAAGTTAAAAATAATCCCAGAGAACGACAGCACCCCCTATGCCACCGGATAATAGAGAGGAGACCGCTGCTGCTCGCAACTCCCCATCAGCCACCTGCTCAGACCATTGGAAATGAAAAAGCCCTCCCCAAAGAAAGAGCAGCAGGGAAAAAGCTGTAAAGCTCTGCTCAGAAGTCGGCGGTGCACACACGCAACGTGCTGCAAAGCATACCAGCTCAGCAAGGCAGGAAGCTGGAGAGCGGCACTACAGAACCATCAGAGTTGTTATCTGGTATCATCTTTCAAAATCACCTTTATTTGCCATCCTGCGAATATGAAACAGACTTTACTGATGGAATTAAGAAGTGTGCCAGAAAAGAATATACTCCCTCCTCGCCTTTTTTCTTAGGGATTTACCTTCTGGAAGGTGACATATGGAAGCTGTGCAAGACTAAGCCTTGAGGGCCCTGCATTTCTTAGATGTTGACCTTCCGCAGCAGGAAAATAATGGGATTTAATTTCTCCTAACAGGAAGCAGTTCTTCTCAAATCAAGTAATGAACTTTTCAACCCTTCTGCACGTCTTTGAAAGCAAAAACAAAGCTCTAAAAGCAAATAATAGACTCAATTCGAAATCTGCCAAATTGCCTACATCTGGTTATTGCTCAACATTTCTGGTTAAAATACTTTATTTTGCTGGAACTGCTTTATAGAACTGACAAAATGTTGGAAATTTTAAAATAACTTGCGCTCGTGTATGAAATGATCACAGCTGCGCTACCTAATTCCACAGGAACACTGCCTGGAGAGACATTTCTCCAGGCTGCCAATCAGCAATTGCTGTAAACACCCAGATGGCTAATTTTATCACAGGACACAGTGGCTGAGGCTTACAATGCAGCTCCGCTTTTTACTGCTCACAGCCACAGTGAGGTGCCCAGATAAAATGTCAAATTCCTAAAGTCACAGGGAAGCATGAGGTGGAGATAACCATGCCCCTCTCCAAGAATACCCTTCTGACCCCAGTCACTCTCATCTCCAGCAGAGAGAGTTCAACTTGCCCGTTTTGTAGCATCCAGAAATCCCTTCCTGCCTGGAATAATGTCAGCAGATATTCACGTAACACCTTACGCTTATTTAGCCTTCCAGTACAAACAAGTTCTTAGTATCTGTGCACTATCCGCGACAGCCTGGTGATCTGTATTAGTCGATTTTGCTTTGCTAAGACCAGCGCAGATCCAAAGCCTGTGCCAAGGTGAGTATCTCAAAACAACTCTGACCATGAAAACACCAGCAACCTTCAAAAACAACAGTAACAGTAGTTAATCAACTGCTAATTTGTTCCTCGGGTTATGCAAGTTACGCTGCAACACTTTAGAAGTCCACGCATGAACACAACGACCCAGGAGACCTCCTCTTTCAAAGCCACCGAAAGAGTACAGCCACCTGTGCTTCAGGACGCAGGATCTGTGTTGACTGCAAGCCTCCAGTGAGAGCTCTGGGGATACCCAGTTTTCCACCAAGAACAGAAGCATTTATAAATAAAACAAAAATTGATGTCTCACTACAGTTCATTTTTTCAAGATGGACAAAGTTTGTCTACATAAATATCTGCACGGTTACCTTGGGGTAGACAGAGGAAAATTAAGGCTCCCCCACCATGGACCACTTCTATACGGCATAGAAGAAATGGATTTCCAACACATTTCAAAAAAATAGGTACCAAATGGTTTCTGACAGTTTAAGCAAAAAAACCCAAGAAAAATATAGATACAGGTAAACTAAAGTATGAATACATTTGGTGAGTGTAGATGCAGCTCTTGGATAATGTTATTCACTGCATGAGAACCAATGCAGTGAATTTTGAATCACCAATTGAATCACCAATTTTTGTGACTCAACAAGCTTTGAAACCTCAGGCAGTGACAATCCTGACGAAACCTGGGTTTGCCTAGCGTACTTATCAAGCCAAGAGCCAGCAAAGCCATTAGCATTCTAAACTATCGGAGTATTCCAGTCGCAGCAGGTGACAGAGGAAGCAGTGGTCAATCATAATTTCCAACTCTCCCTGCCATCCCGACGCTACCACGAGAACATCATCCTCAACACAGCATTCTTGATCATCTCTGAACAGCCAAGATTCAGCTGTGAGGTGGGTCATTTAGTGTCAGTTTATGGCTGCTCAAACAGACTGAGAGATGGGAATGGAATACTCGATGATTCTCATCCTGAGAGCGTGATCAAGCTTTCCTAAAGCAGGCACTAACTGTGAAACTGGCAAAACCCCAATCCTGTTCAGGTTGATTTTGCTCACTGTGCTGCAGCCAGAAGAGTTCTGCTACCCAGCTGGTTTGGTAGCCGCCTTGCATTTTTCACTGGTTGCAAAGCTGCGTTTGAATGTCTCCCCGCATTGTTGTGACTCTACGGCAGTGTCAAAGGGAAAACCTGTCAGGTAACTGCAGGGAGTTTCATTTTATTTGGAATACTTGGACAGAAGTCATAAACATATCAGTGTTTTAGGTCTGTTTAGGTCTGTTTTCTTGAAATTGCTGAAAGAGATATTTTGCTCTTACACGTTTCAATGAAAAAAAGAAAAGAACATTCAACAGAGGATTACTGTTCAAAGAATTAGCTGTTCTCCCTACATTGTCCAGAGAAACTGCATATTCAAAAAAGGAAAGGTAACTCACAAAGTGTAGATACCTAAGGGGCTATTTACTATAGCCCCTCATCTAGGCTCATCACACCCTACGTATTCGTAATAATTTACGGATTCACTCTTGAAACTAGGATGAAGTCTTTGCTTACCTTTGGATTAGTTCTCTGCTGCAGTCTTCTCTCTTCCCTCTCTCTCTGCAAACGCTCAAATTCTTCCCTGATTTCAGCTGGAGTTCTCTTCCTTTCCACAACCTGCTCAAAAAGAAACAAAACCCAAAAGATTACCAGAAAGAGGACGTTCAGGGTATTGCACTGCTGATGGGACGGAGGTCCACTGACCTGGTACGCTCTAACACATTGCCCCTGCTACTGCTTTAAGCCACTCTGCACAAATTTCAATACTCAGAGTTTGGAAGCAAACACCTGGGCCAGATCAAATGGCAGGCATGAGAGAAAACCCCATGCTTTGAGAGAAGGGAAAATGGTATTGTTATTTCTATTCCCTTGACGAAACCAGGGCAATTAGCTTTCAAACCACAAGTACAAGATACTGCAGCGCAGCCGTTACCAACAGCTATACGTTAACTTCTCTACTAGGTGCAGACACAAAAATGAAAACGACTGAAAGTTTCTGGCCTGAGGTAAACTGATTAAGTGAGAGTTTTGTGATTTTAGGCTACGCTGATTCACATCTGTTTACCTTACATGGCTCAGGGAATGAGGGTTTTAAACAGGTATGGCTCTAGGTATGGACAGAAAGAGTATTGGATTTGGCTTTTCAAAATAAGATCAAGTCTGCCACAAGCAGCTCAACAATGTCTGTTACAAGCTGCCACTGTTCCACATTTCTTGCTACTTTCTTGCTCTAAACTTGACCTTGGGACTGACCTAACCAATACACTATGATTCTGCAGCAAGCAGCATAGTGCAATCGACTAGGACTGGCAGAGGCTAGCAAGGGGACTTAACAACAGGAAAGCCAGGAATGGACAAGTTCTCTTTCAAAGCCCCAAAAACCAAACCAACAAAAAAAAACCCAACCCCAAAAAGCACAGAAAGAAAAAGTAATTTCAAACTCAGAGGCTAGCTGATGCTGAAAAAAGTTTCAGATGAAAAAGATGAGACTAGATGGACAATAACAACGCATTTGTCTCAGACAAAGACGTTGCCTGTCACGGTAATATCCTATTAGGGAACTCTGAATGTCAGGTTTATTGTTCCCTTGTCAAGTGAAAAACGTAAGTATTCTTTGAAAATCCACCATGGTGTTTCAGCAGAGAGAGACAGAAATAACTAAACAAGGATGCCTTGAAACAAACAGGCATTTATTACCATCAAGGTGTCAGTGCAGCTCGATAAAACAAGAATGTCAGATAAAGGTGGGTTTAGCCAATTCCACTGGCCATAAGGTGCTAAATTTCTCTCACCTCCCATCCTTCCATTTCCAGTCCTCTCCTCCCATATATGTCATAGATGGCTCTGGTCTGTGGATCACTAAGCACTGCAAATTAAAATCAAAAGAGAGGAGAGAACTCAGTGTTTGGTCTTCTCCTCAAATTTCAGACCAACACACTAGTGTTATTTGGAATTCAAGCACAGATCCTGGAAACACGTTGTTCTACAGTTGCATCCGATTTTTACATTAACTCCCTTTAACCTTTTCACATGCTATATTAACAGGATACACTGACTTTTAACCCCAACAAATTCCTTTTTTTTTTTCCTTACTTCTAAATCAAAAAGTGAAAAGAACACAAGAGAGATGCAGACTAACTGAATATGTAGCGGGGTTTTTTAATATTGCTTTCCTTGACTGAAGGGTGACATAAGCCCTCTAATAATCAATGGGATTATTAGCAATTCAGCAATAGCAGTCCCTGGAAACTTTCTGAGGAGGAATGACATCTACCTCTGTCTAGCTTTCAAAGCTCTTCGGTGCTTTGCTCCCTGTCTTCGATCTTCCTTACCATCTCTGTCCACTGATCCTTTCCCATCCAGTCCAAACATGTGGGACATGCCAAGCACCCACAAAGCAATCTCCATGAGGCAGTTCATGCCTTGCCAAACATCAGCTACAGGGTAATTGCAAAAATGCCTGTAGAATGTGAATCTCCCAAAAAGTCACCCAATGCAATGGAGAAAATAAAATACACGAGGAGACTGCAGAACAGTTACTTTGGAAAAATATTGCACATAGAATTAAGAAGAATCTCTAAAATGTAAGGCATATTTAAACGCATAATCTCTCATACCACACCGTTCCCTAAAAAAGTTAAAAAATCATCAGTATTTTTCCCACGGGGTTCCAAGACCAGCTTTATCATTATCATGCATTTCTTTTGACTGTGGAGGAACTGATGAGTCTTCAGGGAGCTGGGTGTGTATAATAAGGCAAAAAAAGGCTTATACTAGTAATTGAGCTTTGATCTGAACTACTTGAAGGTTATTGAACTTGCTAAATGTCACAAGCAGATACTACTATTTTTTACAAATTCTGATAAAATAAATATTTTGTTGTGTGATGTTAAGAGATGGAAGAGGAGGGGGAGAAAATAGGCAGGAGGTGGGGTGGCTTATTTTCAAGGTGTTAAAATTTTTGCTTGTAAAATATTACACTCACATTTGGTACTAAACGAGCAACAATTTACATATACATCGCACCACAGAGCCAAGCAAAGCCACAGAATTCAAAGGGAAAGCTGACTCTAATGTAAGACCTACTCACCACATTAAAACGGAATTATTGAAGTATCCTGAGTTTTTATGCCCCATGTCATCAGTGTAAGACCTTCACTGTTCTCCCCAGCAAAAGCTTCTGTACGTCCTAACACCTAACTAGGGACAATGTAAATGACTCCACCCATGTCCAAGTCCAAATGGAAGAAATAAATGTTTATCACTCAGAAAACATGAGAGTAAAAAAAATTTTTTTAGCTCACCTTTGAGGTTTATTAGAGGAATATTTATTCATCATTTTGCTTTAGTTTCTCTTTAGGCTACAGGATCGGGCATCTAGTTTGCTGGACCAGTTTTTTAATGCAGAAGAGTCCTACCAGCTTCTAATCCATTTGCGTTCCAGGTGCCTCTTATCACACTTGCAAAATGCTGCAAGCTAATTCTAACGAATCACTTCCTTGTGCCCCAGTTACACTATGTATCACCTATGGTGACACCAGGATTTAAGTACATGTCATCTTAATTCAGAATATTTTTAAAGGGCTTTGGCGTCCTTGGATGAGAAAAAAACTCTAACTGCTATGAATCATTGTCCTTATCTCAGTCCTAGAATATGGAAGAATTTGCTGAAAAACAATGGAGACCGCAACCAGGTGATAGAGAACAGAAATTCAGGATGCATCAGTTCAAAAGTAAAATATGAAATTGTCTTTCTGTCTGAAGCTTTTCAGTCTTCAGCCTCCTATGGAGACTCCTATGAAGACTCAGACTCTTCTGAGTCTTCTGAGAAGCAAGGGAAGTGGTGAAAAGATTATTTATCACAGGCAGGAAATAAGACAGAGACTCCACATCTCGTTCATTGTAGAATTTATACTGCATTGCTCCTCTGATTTACAGGACAGAAGCAGGAAACAAAGTACTGCTAAGTATCAGCAAATTTTATTATTACTTTGTAATAATACCTATGTTCTTAAAAGAGCATGAAGACACAGCCCTCCTTCTAGAAAATCCCTGAAAACAGTTTCTGCAAACTTCAGACTTCCACTGACCTTCGTAAGCTTGGTGAACAAGGTTAAACAGCCGCTCAGCTTGCGTTTTGAGCTCTGGGTCTCTGTGCTTGTCTGGATGGTACAGCATACACAGTCGGCGGTAGGCAGCTTTTAGCTCTTCCTGAGAGGCCTGTGAAAAGCAGTAAAAATGAATTAAAGTACAACCAATGCTTTTTAAAAAAGACAATTCTCAAGATCAGCCCTAAAAGAGATGTCCATCAGCTCTTACCTTACACTATTTTTACTTACACAAAATCAAGAATGGACTTTTGTTTCATTACATTAAGTTAATGAAATGTTCAATTGTGCACACTGGTATTTTCCACACTATTTATAGCACAACAAGTGACAGTAACAGCTCATTAGCGTATACCTAGGTATAAAAAGTAAAAAAAAAAACAAACCCAAAAACCTCACCCAAGCAATCTGTGTTTATACATTATTTTTATTAGGCAACCACTGTCTCCTCAATTCAATGCAGAAGAGCAAAGAAAAATAAAGTCACCTCAGGATAAAAACACTTAAATCCAGAGATGTACATCAAATTCCACTCGGATTTCAATCTTAGACCCTCAAGTAGATACTATAAGTATGAAAAACCACTGACTTTCCACAGCTGTAAAGGTGAGAAATGTAAACCTACAGTTTTACATTCATCCCTTCACTGCTATGCTCCCTCCTATACAGCCAGGGCTCTCTGTTGTGCTGTAAGAAAGCAAGGTGCATCATCTGCCTCAGAAACACGCTCACCTGCAGTAGATAGATAACCAGAAGAACAGCGTGTCACTAAATGTACCAAGAAAGAAAAAAAAAGCCCTGTTCTTTACCACAACCACTCTGGAATTTCAGACGGTGCCAGGCGTCATTCCAAAGGCACACGCCGGAAACAGATTTCGGATGGCTCTTTCAGAATCAATGGAATAAAAACCCCACTCCTTCCATTACCATCTCTCAGGAGACAACCTCACAGCAATTATTTTGTGACTCTAGAGAGTCCTGGTAACTTCCCCTTGCTCACCTCATTCCTGCAACAGTCCTTATATTGCAGCAGCTGTCTATTCCTTGGAAGCTGGTTAACACCTATTTAGAAGTGCGGTTGCCAAATCAACCAGAACTTCCCCAAAAGGCAGAGGCAGCACGTGCAGCTTGACAGAGCTACCAACCGGCCAGCGACGAAACTGTCCAGGCAAGAATCAATTCCCGGGGCGCAGGAAGCAGGACGTCACTTCTCTGCACCAGGAGAAACATGCGGAGTAAAACAACCAAAACAACATGACGGGCACTTGCTGGCCTCCTTCAAGCAAATGTCATCCCCTTCATTACAGCCAGGGCTTACAGTGGACAGGAATACAACGCCAGCAAGCGAGAAAGGGGCATCTGGAAAATGATTTTCAATTACAGAATTTAAAGACACAAATTCCATTTACTCTTAATGCTCTTCAGTGACTGAAGCTTTCACAGTTTCCAAGCTTTCACCGTGGAAACAAAGGCCCTAGAAGTTCATTTCTTAAAGTAACATCTTTTTTCCAACATGTGGTAAGGAGAGTCCGGGTTTTCATGAAAGAAATGCATTCATTTGTGTACCAAAGCTAGAAATCCATTTCATTTTGAGGACAGCTTAGAATAAATGTTTTCTCTGCACATTTGTACTATTTCACATTAATGTTTCTAAATGATATAGCAAAAGGGCATCTGCCAAATCTGCTGGCCCCAAGACAGTAAAGGTAGCTACAGAGTAGCTCTTTTCTTTTTACTACCTTGTGCTTTCTCGGACATTGAAGTTAAGCTTGACCGAAAAGGCAGGGAAACATATAGGTCTAAAGTGGCATTCTTTAATCAAATTAATGATAAATGGTTTAATGTGCTATTGATTATATAATAGAAATGAGCAGTTTCATTTTTCATAAATGCCATGTTCAATAAAATGTTAGATTGGGCCTTTCATCATCATTGAATAGCTTGGGTCATTGGTTCAATATTTCATGAGCAATAGCCTCTTTGAAACTGCTAAAGAAATACTGACATCATTTCGAATTGCAATGAAGTCCTGAAGTCAGTAATAATCATATGAAAGTTACATTTTTATTATGAAAATTCCAGGCAAAATTAAAAGGTGCCCCATCTCCCTGTTTGGGGTTTAAACGGCCTCATTTAACATCTCAAACATGCCACCACGTTTTTACTGGATTAAAATCTATAAAAGATTAAACATTTATGTACATACACACTAGAAAAATCACTGCACGGTAGGCTCACTCTCCTCATCGGGGCTGCAAAGTTCAGTGGTTAACTATTATTTTAAGCTCAGCTGCCACATCACATGAAGTTGGCTCAGCACACAGAAATGTGAATTCACTGCATTCCACTGCTACACAGGATAGTAGCACTGACTTTGAATTTAATTAGCAAGGGGTAATTAACAAAGCAACTACTACTCTCAGTTGGAATTACTCCCTCAAAGACCATTTTAACTTGGTTTCCAGCTCCCTGCTGTACAAACCTGAACTTTCTGGTCTCTAGCGAGGAGCTGAAAGTCTAGCTAAGTTAACTATTAAGACTTCGCTGTTAATCTCCCAAGCAGTTGCAACCCTTGTGCAGCTCCTACCTCTTTCTTTAACCTCTACAGCACACTGCTGACATTTGGCAGGGTGAATGACAAACGCTGTCGAGTGATCTAAAAGTACAGCCCGCTGGCTTTTAACAAGACGTGGGCTTGAGTCGCACAGCAATTTTTCAAAACAGAGCACGCTTCACTGCATGGCATTAGAAAGTTGTGCAAACAGAGTTACTGTCACACATTTTTCCTCCAGAAATGCGGAAGATTTCCACAAATGAAACACATGAGACGGCCACCGAGGAGGCCACAAGTACTGACATTAACTCCAAACATAATTTTGTCAACGCTATCAGACGAACTGCTTCTAAGTCTTGAACTCCTATTATACGCAGCAGTAGGAGTTCAGTAAAAGCCTTCTTCAGCTCAAACTGTTAACATCTAGGCCGATGTGCTCGAACAGTGAAGGCTATTTACATATATACACACATACGTATAACATATATATCTATTGCTACTGCATTTAATGAAACAAACTACGGCACAGTTTATACATTCAGATCTTTGGTGATGTGCCCAATTACTACTATAAAAAAAGTAGTTACCTCCCATTAAGTTCCAAACTGTTCTAGTGTAACAAAGCGGCATCAGTTAATACCGATCTATTCTCAAAAATGAAATGGAGGACTATTGATCCTCCTTTTTTGCTGAGAGAGCTGTTTTGAAAAAAAAATGTAGGTGTTTCCAATTTGGAAACATTTGGAAAGTCTACACAGCCCTGATTAAAACAAGAACGAACACAAACCAAAGCGGTAAGCACGTTACAGACACACGCAGAGGTCAGTCTGAGACCAAGCCACCCTGCGCCCTGGCACAGTCGCACCAGGGGAGCTCACCGCAAAAGCGACCGCCTCGCCGCCCGCTCTCACCTCCCGCCCCGCACACAACACGCAGCCCTGCGACGCGGCTCGGATTTCTAAAGTCCTGCCCCGGGCAGCGGCGGCCTCAGCCCGGGCCGGAGGACGCGCTGAGGCAGCCCCGCTCCCGCCCGCCGGGCCCCGCAACGGCCGCGGCCCGGCCTGCCCGGGCGGGCACCGGGGTCACGGCCCGCCCGGCCCCGCCGCCCCGCCCCGCCCCGCCCCGCCCCGCCCCGCCCCGCCCCGCCGCCCGCCGCCGCCGCCGCCCGCCGCCGCCGCCGCCAGGCCCACCTCCCGCCGCACGTTGAGCAGCGAGTAGTAGTCCTCGTTGTCCGGCACCTCCTCCCCCAAGGCCGCCGCCATCTTTCCGACCTCTCACCCCGCGCCGCCGCGCGGCCGGGCGTGGCAGCGGCGCGAGAGCGGGCGCGAGGCGCGGCGCCACTCGCTGCAGCGCCCCCTAGCGGCCGGCGGGCCGAACGTCTCCGCATGCGCCCTGGTACGCACACTCCCACGCGGCCGAGCTGTCTGCGCATGCGCGGCCAGGCCCCGCCCCAGAGAGCCGTGAGGCGAGGCGAGGCGGGCGGCGGCGGGTGCGGGATGGCGCGGTGAGTGCTTGGATCGGCCCGGCCCGCTCTGCTCCGGTCCGCCGCGTCTGAGGGAGCCGCGCGGGATAGGCGGGTCTGGCCGCGCCGCCCGCCCCGGCGGGAGCGGCCCTGTTCCCCGCGGCGGCGGCCCGGCGCCCTGAGGCGTCTCTCCCGCCGCGGTCGCTGCGTGCCCGCGCGGTCGCCTCGGCCGGGAGGGAGCCGAGTGGCGGCTGTGACAGCAGGCAGCGGGCTGGGCCCCGGGGCCCGGGCCGGCGGAGCCGCGGGCGGTCAGGGTGTCTGTCCGCTCCGTTCCTAGGTAAGAGGGAGGCAGGGCAGCCGCAGGCGCCGCCCGCCGTGCCGCCCGCTTCCTAGGGCAGCGCTCCTCTGGTCTGGCGAGCGCTTTCGCAGCGGAGCACGGCGCTGCGCGGCTCCGCGCCGCCGAGCCACAGGGCAGCGGCGGGGGGGTTACGCTGCGCCTGCAGCGAGTCTCCAGACTGCCCCAAAGGGGCTGTCTCTTAAGCACGTTATTTATGGGACCGGTAGTCGCATAAATTCTTGCCTGGCATAACAAGAGGATCATTTCCACACCGTTTTGTGACCAAAGCGTCTTTATTTCCTGAGTGACTCCTGGCTCTTACGAGGTTGACTTGCACAGGTTACCTGAGAAACGTCGCAGCCTGTTACAACGCAATATCGTGAGGTCAACTCTTCCGACTTGCACAGAATACAAAGGCAAGCAGAAGATTAGCTCAGCAATGTTAAAGCCGGTGGCACAGAACAGCTAGCAGGGAGCAAACCATGGCTAAACCTTGTACTCATTTGTCACCGGTATAAATCTGGAGCAGTTTTCTTCATGTCAGTAGAGCTGCTTTGGCTTTTCACCACAGAGCAGAGAATATGGCCCTAGAGTTTATGCTGTGTTGCCCTCCAAAGAGCAGGCAGTCTTGATGGTGGGTTAACCACGAGAGGGCACTCACCAAGTCTTACGCAGTAGCAAAATGGAAGGAAATGCCCCAAAAGTGTGGGGAGTGGACAGAATTTTTAGCAGAAGGGCTTCCCGGTCTGTGCTTTAACCTGCGCCTTGTTATAAAGCATGCTGGCAGACAGACTGGGTGTTTGTTGGCTTTATGGCTGTGATGAGGCAGCCAGGAAGAGAAGTAAGGCCTTTCCTGCTCGTGGTTGGGTGTTCCCCAGTGACTGCATCTGGTGTTTGTGTAGGGGTGCTGGAGTGATTTTAGAGTACTGCTGTCCTCAGAGGAGCTTCTGAGAGACGGCTTGTTAACACCGATACAGTCTAGCGTGAAGCTGAAACTGTGTTTTCCCATTCCAAAACTCGGCTAATCTGGTTTGGAGTTTATCTTCACATAACTTTTGTTTGAAAACAGGAATGTTTTAATATTTAATAAGTTTTTTTCTGATCCAAGGGTAGTTAGAAAGGAAGTATTGATCGTGTTATAGAGGTCCCTCTGCAGTCGTAGTAAGTGAGATGCAGTGCTTGGAACAAGAGGTCCACAAAGGCTCACTTTCTGAGAAACCATGTAGAAATGGGTCTGTTTTACAGGGAATCACCTGGCAGCATGCTTTCCCTGAATGAACCCACCTGCTAGACTCACTTTTTTCCACGTGGTTTAGGAGTCATTGAGTCTGTGCAAAAATGCAAAGAGGACTCAAGTTCTGAGGATGTCAGTTGCCACAGCAACGCTATTTCCCATGGATTTTGGTCCTGTCATAATGGTGCTCTTTTTCTAACGTGATCTGGGAGTTGTGCGGTCCTCGGGGATGTTAGTGGCAGAGTTACTGGGAATCCTTCCCCTTACCAGATTGATCTAACACTTTCCTAAAAGACACAGCTGCTGGTTGCCAGCTCTGGCCGCTGTTTCACATGCATCACAGATGATTCAGGGGAATTTTTTGGGAACGGTCCACAGATGTCACATCTTGGCAGGGAAATATAGGAAGAGAGAAATATGACTTTAGGGAGCTAAATATGAACTGTGCTTTCTAAGCATGTAGAGATAGCTCTTTAAAACCCTAAATTGTAGCAGAGAAAACGTAACATCTATGGCCAAAAGCAATTTGAGGGGGGGAAAAAAAAGAAAGAAAAAAAGAAAAGTACTTGTTTGTGCTTTACTGACTTGCAAAGTTTTGGTTCAGGGTGCAGTGTTGCCCATGTTGCTACTCACAGATTCCTGACACCGCATAAGAAAGCATTGTGGTACTGTGTGGGACACGATCTTTGTGATGAGAGAAGCAGACCCTGGAACTGGAAGCAGAACTGGATCCTGGGTTTAGCCAGCCCATGTGCCATCAGACACGTGATGCTGTGGCTTCTGTTCCAGTGTGTGTAGCGTGCTCCTTTTGTAAACTGTGACTAGCCTTAGCAGTGTCCTGATACAGTGCTGCCATTTTCCAGAGGTCACAATCCACTGGTACCTCTCCTCCTCAGATGTGATTGCTTGGGTTCCTTAGAGTGGACCGTATCCATGGAAGAATAAGAAACTCTCATGGTTACTTGTTTTTTTCCTAAGCTTTAATGTCCTAGATTTTTTAATAGACAGAACTAAGAAACCATGTGCTCTGTTAAAAAGACATTGAGCCCGCACCCAGAAAGGGAGTTGAGCGCAATGATCCTGAACGTCACCACCCTTAGCTTAAGGTGCCGCGTTCATAAGCTCGGGTTAGGTGTTTGTTCTGGGTGAGCAGCAGGTAGCGGAATGTGCTTGAAAGTGTTTTCAGGAGGGTCGTTCGGGAGGGCTTGCGCAGTCTGTCGGGACACGGTGGAAGGGTGCGTCTGAAGTGCCATCGTTTCTGAGCTGAGGCACCAGTGGACAGTGCTGCGTGGTGAAAAAGGGGGCAGCGGACTGCGAATGTCCCTGTCTGGAAAATTGGGTTTGGAGCTATAAGCTATTTTTCTAAGCTAAGGGAAACATCCGTGCTGGTGTTTCTCTGGGGTGCTAGTGACTCCTCTACAAGGTGCAGAGGTGTCCCAGAATTTATTAACTTCTGCTGCTTTAGAGCCAGAGGTACCAGAGATACCTTTCATCTACTGAATCTTTCATCTAAGGTAGTGGGCTGGATGAGGAACCATCTTCCCTAGTCTGGTGGAAGTGGCCAGGGACTGTGAGGAGGCCTTGTTTAGCAGATTTTCTTAGTAACTGGAGTCATGTAGTCATCGCTGGAAAATTGCCCCCGCACAAAGTGTTTTTGCTAATATTAACTTTAGTTCCATTGCAGCTCAATGGAGGGAAAAACTAGAAAGTGCCGTAAATTCAGCTGAGCTTGTCAAAGCTGTCAAATTACCACCTGATAAAGCTCCTACCTCCTAATGATTACAGCCATCAGCCAGAGAGGAAATGTATGCCGATGGGGCTTTCGAGCGACAGCGCCAGGGTTCAACATTGTTAGACTTCTAATGTAGTGTCATCTGGGGGCTCTTTGGCTTCAGTGGAGGGTGAAGCTCTGAGCAGAGTTATTTCTTTAAAAAAAAAAAAAAAAAAAAAAATTCAAGGATGTAGACTAGCATACTACCCCTCTCTGATCAGCCAGATTAATGCTGACTACTAAATTTTAGTAAAGGTCTTCTTTGGTCCCGTTTGTTAGTATTAGGAGACCATAGAGATAATGTCTTTTCACGTATAAAAGATGCTATTGATTTTCTGCTGCTGTTGTCCTGAAATGTGTACAGTGTGTCTATGGAGCAGTGACAATCCTCCATCACTAGCTTTATGGGAAAAGAATGGTTATTGAATCTCTTCCCATAAAATATAATCTCTTTCTCTCTTCCAGAATTTGCCAGCCCCTGTGGGAGTCCCTCATGTTATCTCTTTGAGAAAATTGATTTTTTTGTCTCCGCTTTGTACACTTGTGTTTAGTTTTATTTTTAATTTGGCTCATGTGATATGAAATGAAGGCTTCCCTAACATTAAGCGTGCTTTCTCAGCGTTGTATTGCTTCTTTTTCATATAGATTAACGCTTTCAGAATGTTTTAAAATAAAATAAAGATATTTGCATGGCACAAGTCTCTCTTGTTGTTGCTGGGAATTTTTTTACTCTGGGTGAGTCATTGCCGTGCTCTTTCTTTCCAGGCAGGTCTGAGCTACTGACAGCTTTTCAGCTGCTTACAGGTAAATTTGGGGTAAGTTTCTAGAGTCAACACAGGCTGATTGATTTCGGATGAATGACACCATGGCAGAGGACACAACTTGCAGTACTGCCTGCTCAAGGAGCAGCGGTCTTTGAACTTGAACAGTCGCAAAAATACTCTGTCAGATTTGTCCTTTCCTCTGTGTAACAAATGACTGACGATGGGACTTTTTCCTTTCAGGGAGGAAACGGCAACATGAATTCGTAGATGATGAGTAGGATGCCAAAGCCAGAGATGACAGTGCTCTTGAAGAAATGCTGGGTAGAACAAAAAGGTAAAAGGAACAGCTAATTGAGTGCATTTTGGAGCCTGTGGGACTTCATGTGGTACCTTCCCTCATGAGGCAAATGGCACACCCCCTCAAACCATAGCTGACTGTTCTGAATTCCCTCCTCCTCCATTTTGCATGAAGTCCCAGTGACACCTCTCACTCCTGACCTACTCTTTATATGCTTAGGTCTTCCCCGAAGCTGCATTGTTCTGTACATAAAACCCCTGCGAGACTCGTACTTTCGAGTGTGTCCTTGCATGCACACACTTGCAGGTTCAGCAGCTGTCTCATCCCGACCTGCAGCTCACACTGCCAAATTAGTCTAGCAACCATACTGGGTTGTCTGCTGCCATGTTTTGTGGTGAGAACAAAAAGAGAAATGAAATGAACTCAACCAGTTAATTTGCAGCCAGTGCCATTCTCCTGAGGTGACGGTTCAGTGCAGCCATTGCCTGTACCGTCTTCTGACTTAAACCCAGGCAGATACACATGGTTAAAACGTTTGGAATGCATTGCAAACAAGTTGTCTCCACGAGGACTAAATTGCTTTCTGCTACTCTGATGCTTTTTACTGCATTTTGTGTTAATGCTGTTGAGATGCCCAAAGGAATAACTTCTTATTGGCTCTTTCATTCTGAGACATTATCTCTGTAACTGAGGCGTGATAGTCCACTTGGGGACTTTGGGAAGTAAGAGGCAGATTTAATCACACCTGCAGAGAGCCATGCAGTAGAGAGGCCTTCGTTACTCTCATCCAATGGCAGCAGAAGTGGCTGAAGCAACTGACAAGACGCAAGAAAATCTTCATTAGTAAGGTAGCTCTCCTTGGGATATTTTCATGCTTGTTTATGGAAGACTGACTTTAATCCCCCAAAAGTCAAGAGCAAACATTCTCCTTGAAAATGTTCCAGGTTTGTAGTAATTACCTGTTGTTGCCCCCTGCCTTGGCTCTCTCTGGCAGCAAGTGTATGGGACAGAAGGGCATTTCTGTGGCAAGCAGATCTTGACAGTACAGAAGCAGGATGAGGTGTGAATGGTTGATATGTATAAATAACAGTTCTATTCCGCTGGAAGCATCATCTTCAAAACAACAATCAGGGAGGAATTTGCTATAGTTTAGGTGTTGGTGCCAGTTGTAACTTTTATGTGCTTAAACTGTTTCTAATCAAGACATGGTCTGTCACACAGAGCATTGTGCAGGGCAGGGTTAAGGCTTTTGAATGTGCTAACACCACAGCCTTTCCTGAAGATCAGTAGTGCAGTTTTGACAGTGTCAGAAATTGTTTCTTCAGGCTTCATACTGCTAGGAAATCTTCTGAAAGATCCAGGAATTCCGTACGCGCACCGGGTGTCTGGGAAGGGAGACACTGGCTTTCTGTTGACTTTTGGCACCTCGTCGTTTCCCACTAAAGTGCGTTTCCTGCAGCAGTGTAGCTTAAACCAGTGCACTTGGTGTCTTTGGATCCTTTCAGCCAAGTGCGTAAAGAGCCCGTCATGGGGACAGAGCTCTGCGTTAGGCATCGGTTTCATCTGTCAGAAGCTGTTTTCAGAACACGTAGAGCTTGCCAGAAAGCCAACCTTTTACACTTTGAAGATGAGAAACATATAGGAATTACTTACAGATACCATTTTCCGTGGACAGCCCTCTGGATTTTGTGCAGTGTAGGTGGCTGGAAGCTGGGAACCCATATTCCCTACCAGCTCTTCTCTCTCCAAAATCGGCCTCCAGCTTACCTCCAGTAGAATAGTTCTCCGAGAAGAAGCCAATGACTTCTACTATGTCAGTGAAAATATTATTTGGGCTCAATTCTATGGTTTAATTTTCTCCCTATTTATTAAAACACTTTCCCATTGTTGCCATGATAAGGAGCTGCTCTGGATGCTACAGCATGTCCTAAAATCCTTGTTATGTTTAGGCCACATGATGCCACAGGGGAGGAACAACACCAGGTTCAACTCTTTTGGTGAAAAAGTAGTAATTTGTCCTATGTCATTTGGGAAATGTAACCATGTTTGAAATACCGTATAAATATCATATGAAATACAGATTGTTTTTTTGAAGTGGTTGTAACTTGCATAAGCTATCATATAGTTAAAATATATGATGATATTTTTAGTTTAGTAACACCAGAGCTGAGAATTCAGGCATACTTAAAATAGTAATTAGCAAATTTCTGTTGCTTTCAATCCATATTTTGGGAGATGTGATAGTTTTGTTCATTCTTTTTCTGCATGTGTGTATGTTAAGGCTGTTGATATGTTATTCAGCTGTTTCTATAAACTCGGATGTAAATCTGTTGTGCTCTTTGAATTTGAAATTCTTCACCATCAATCTGGAAGGCTTTAAGTCTGTTAAAATTAGAGTACAGTCAGTGTTGGCAAGGAGCTGTGTCCTTACGGATGTGCCGGTTCCCCAGAGCCAGGACTTGCAGCCGTTCCCTGTTCCTCCTGCTCGCTGTTTGGGGCCCTGGAGCCCAGCCAGCACGGCTCGGTGGTGGACCGCAGCACCCTGCGAGTCTGGCGTCACAGCAAGCTGGGCGAAACGGAGAATGGGGAGTTGTTTTTTGGTATTTGCTAGTGTTTCGCCAAAGAGCACTGTATACATGTTACTTTACTATTCAGGCCACTAAATGTTAGCTCAGGGAGGATGCATGGTGCTACTGCTTTAAGGTGGCTAGTGGCCACTAGCTGTGCTCAGCATCCCGTCTGCCAGCTCCGGCATCATGGCACGTGCTGTCAACTCAGCAGTGGCTGGAAAGCTCAGATAGGACCAGATTTGGCATCAGCATAATCACTTCTGTGGGCGTTGTGCTTCGGATGTTGCCAACTCCTCGCTATTTCTTCTTTCTTCCAGCACGTGGTATTTTATATGACCCTGAGGATAGACAGTTGTCTACTAGACTAGCTTGTGGGGTTTTTTTTCTTTTTTTTTTTTTTTTCGTCAGTCTTCTCAGCATTCATGTTTTCAATTGCAGGGGAGCACTGGGAAATATGTATTCTATTTTGCTAGCTGTCCTGCTAATGCTTTAGCTTGCTGGAGTTGGTGAGAGATGGCAGCAGTGGGAGTTAGCATGCTGTTAGTCATTCAGGTGACGTGGTCTGATAGACAAAGCTCTCGAGCTAGTAGAGGAGGATGCTTATCTAAGAGAGAGTCGAGTCCAGTCATTCAGGGTTGTGTAGCCTCACCTTACCACTTGATGCCAATTCTCTTACTCAAACGCAGGTGGAGCTTTTCAAAGCACCTAATACTATGTTCGTGTTTAGCCTATGTCTTGCAAGCATACAAGAAAGGAAGGTGAATCACTCACTTGTATACTTTGATCTTGAAGTTCAGTATTATTCCTTTTCTATAAGTGGTTTGTCAGACAGAATTTCTTAGTCATTGTATTTGAAGATCTCTCCCTCAATGTCAGAGGCAAGGCAGTTGGAAGAGACGTAGTCAGAATTCCTCCATCTTTGAAATAATTGATTTGGCATAGAATATTTCATGGACCCATCGATGCATTTTAGTAAGACCATATGACGTATCAGTAGCTGTTACTACAGTTGTTGTTACTAGAAGGTAGGGCTCCAAGGTTTTCTGTTTTGTTTGTGTGGGGGTTTTTTGGTTTTGTTTTGGTTTTTTTCCCCCAAAGAAATTGTGGACATTTTTGACTAGTACAGATTCGTTCTTCAGATGATCCATGGACAACCTTTCACTGCAATTTAGGGTGTTTTAATCCAGATCACTACTGAGAACATAAGTTGAAATTTTGATTCTGTGGAAGTTATGATGAGTATATTAATATCTGCCACATAATTTGTCTGCTTCCAACCATACTCATCGTAAGTAAAAATTTGCCCTTTTTGAATAAAAGCTGGCAACTGACTGGCATAAAATACACGAGGTATTTTTAGAGACAGACAGTGTAGCTTTTCCCATAGTAGATGGTGGATATCTACCATTAATGCACCGCTTGCTTTATGGGATTAGTGTGGCTAATGAGTTGTTTATAATAGTTTAGTAAATAAGGGCTTTTGTAGAGTCAGTGCACAAGGAAGAAAATGCTGAGAAGTCCCATTGTAATCTGGGATATTTTTCTTTGAATAGCATCACACCAGTTATTCCTCGTGAGGGATGAACAGTGTTGTCAGCATTTCTTAATCATCATTGCTCGTAGAAAACTTATTTTTATTGGAAGTACCTACCTGGCCACTATGAACGAAAATCCCTCAGTGAGAAGACCTGTCATTGATTGAGGTACAGTGGCTCTAAGGGTCTAGTTCAGTAGGCACGAGGTTGTCGTGTGCCTTATTTTCCCAAAGAAGTGAACGCTTTGGGATTAATTAAACTCTTTTCAGTCTGTACAGCAGTGCCACCTTTCTTTTATGCATTTTAGGGCTTGCACCATGTAAGAAGTCAAACGTGCTATCTGCATGACTCCAAGGTAAAGACTTTGGGTGAAATTATATACGTTCTTGAAATGAAAGAGACTTGCAGCGCTTGTCAGCATGTCACGTGGCCCAAAGCAGTTCAAATGCGGAGGTGGTGTTCAGCTGCAGTTCCTAGACTCTCCGCAAAGGAGAGAGCTCTGTCTGTCTCAGTCCGTCGCGAAGTCTTTGGTGGTGAAGTGGCTTCTGCCTGGTGCTTTCAACAGGCCTTCCACTGTGTGCAGTTTGCATAGGTTGTTTCCAAATAACCGCTACCTGCTACTAAAACCATCTTGGTTTCGTTGTTTAAGCCTTTCCCTGTACGTAAGCAAGCCGCGCAGCCTGCTCTGGGCTGTTTGTGTAGCGTTAGTACTACTCTGTAGCTGTCATCATTAGAGGAACAGGCTAACAGAAGCAGCCTGCCCTGTCTTCTAAGAGCAGCCAATCTGACGTGTATATATTGGCTTCAGCAGGCCGAGGGTCCCAGGCCACGTGAGCCACGTATGAGAGGAAAGACTGCTTACAGAGGGGAAGGGCAGTTTGAGTCGGGTGTCTGAAAACACTTGAGTTCAAAACAGACCTGAGGTGCAGTTCTTGTTTTAAGAAGGTATCTTTGTGTGCCCAGTGTATGCCTCTGAGTGTTCACCTTCCTAATTACTGTAACTGCTATCTGACCCGGCTTGAACTTGAAGCGGGTGCTTCTCACCCTGTGCTCATTTTCCCTGGGTATCCATTCAGCTGACTAATGATACTGGATTTAAACTTTTCAGATGCGAGAGATTTAAATCTCAGTGTAAGAGAGGTGTGAACCACACCATGGCATGTATTGCTGGCATGAAGAACCTTAGCATTTCAGCACCTCCCTTAATGAGAGAGAGTGATTCCACGTGCAAGGAGCTTCCCAGTAATGACGATACATACACAGAGGCCTTTTGCCTCTCGCGGCTTAAATGGCACAAGAAAGGAAGCAATGTTTTCTGAGCAAACAAATAGCCAAATGAGGTGGGAAATATTTTATTTCCAAAATTCCGGGATTATTATAGATGATGATAAGCCATTTGTTAAAAGCAAGCCTTTACATTCTTTCTGATTTCATACCTGAAACTTTGTGGTTAGTCTGTGTAACTGGAAGTCTCTGTGCTGACACGATTGTGTCACATAACACTGGCCGTTGTAGTGAGGCGATTCCATTGCTGGCACTTACACCTTTGTATTGTTCATGCAAAACATAATTGTTTGGATTGTGGTGGGTGCTTGAGGTTAGGGACATAATTTCATCCCACAGACTTTCACCTTAGCTGTAAGGGCTTAATGCTGAATACACCAGAAGTAAGTGCAGTTCTTAGATTATACTCCTAACCAGCACTTCAATACATAGGCAGACTTTGCAGATCTGTTTCTGAAATGTGCTCTTCAGGCTTGTCATCCAAGTGACGGCCCACTTCCATTGATCCCATACTAATTTCTGCAACTAAGATCTGTTTACTTTTTATACTTCTAGTTGATTTTGATCAATCGGTAATCCTACAGAAGGATTAACTTCTAGTTTTAATATTAATTGTAAATCTACTTAGTTTTTTTAAGCAGGAAGAGGTGTTATAAAAATTGACATTGTGTGCAGCTCTAGGTCACAGGTTTTACTGTTTCATCAGAGACGGAAGTTGAAAGACATCATTCCAAGTATAAACGCTAACTCCAATATTAATAGTTCTCTTACCAGTTAAAAAGAAGTAATTTTATGCATAATTCTTTTCTTTAGGAGCTCTTGCTAATTTCGAATGTGTCTCCCACTCTAAGGAGTCAGTGGAAGTTATTTTAAGCTGCATTTTGTGGTTACTCTAGGTGAGTTGGTAGTACGTATCTAACCCTTGGGCGGTGCTGTAGTCTTGCTCAGGGCTGCATGGTGAGGTCTTTTCAGCACCATGAGAATGGCAAAGTTGTGGTCATTTGGAGCAAATTTTAAAATGTGCGTGACAGGCTGTTCATAGACGTAAGCACGGATAAAGAGAAGGTTGTGGACTTCATGTAAATATTCAGATAAGGTTATGCTAACTTAGGTTTTTGGAAGATACTGTGAATTGTTTCCCTGGCAGAAGTAGCCCTTTAGATAAATGTTAAATACAGACTGATGCTGTCAAAAAAAGAGAATGCATATCACTTAACACTGAAAGTGACACTTCATAAGGACCTTTTTCAATGTATAGTTCAATAAAAAGGGTAATCTGTGTAGGGATATTCTGTCCTTGCCTACAATTTTACAGTTCTGACAGGATCACATTCCTGGTTTTACCTTCATGCTGTCCCAGGTTGAAATACTTCATATTTAACACTCTGGATTCTATAAAATTGACATGCCTGTCTTAGCAACGGAAGATCAGCAGCAAATTGTATTATTGTTGAATAATAGGGTTCTTCTGCATTCTTTACTCCTTTACATCTTAATTTTCACTCTGCTACTGTGAGTGTAGGAACTGATTTACTCCACTTCAGGAAAAAAAGTATTACTGTTCCAGTCCTTCAGGGGAGGAAGTTCAGGGGAAAGTCAAGAACTCGCAAATGAAACCATCTGAGTAAAGACTAGGTATTTCTGCATGTTTTCTGCATATACTGTTTGTATGTATTTCTCATTCCATGCAACTCTTCTGGGTTATATGGGAAAGAATTGTTTTAATGGTTAGACAAGGTTCAGGCAAATCTAGAAAGAAAATTCTGCTCTGTAACTAAAAATAATGAGAAAATATTAAAAGAATAATTTTTGTTTATAAGAACTACTGCGTATCCTTGATGACAGAGGAGAAGGGTTTTGTGTAACGAGGCACCGGACAGGCACCCAAGAGAGAACCTGAGTAGCTGCACTGCCATAGTACCACTGGAAGCAAATCACGGTTGATTCTGGAATTAGACTTCCATTTGGTTTATCTATTCGTAAATAATGAGGAAAAAAGTCTGGGAAGTTCCTTCTCATTGTGAATTTGTAGCATGGCAGAACCCAATCGTGGTGGAGTCCTTTAAAGATTTGAGACAATGATTTCAACAACGGTGCTTTGTAATTGAAAGCATGAGTGCTCTGTTGTTTGTTAGTGATGCTTCCACATTACTCATACACAGAATAAATCACAGGAGCATATGAATGAAGACTTGGTTTGGTAACTCCAGGACAGGTTTTTGGGCAAAGGGCAGAGCCTGGGTGGTACTGTCATCAGAAGTTCCTCGGGAGCAGACTGACTCAGTTAAATTTGACTTTGCCTCTGGCTTCCAGTTCCTGAATCTACGTGGCTTTGAACACCTTCTGCCTCTGTTACCATCATCAATTTCTCTTTCTTCGGTTCTCCTTTCATTCTTCCATCGTCATCTACCATTACTCACTCTTCTGTTTTCAGTGCCTGAGGCTGACATTTTCATACTGTGGTGACTAAAGTTTGGCTCCTAGATCTGTATTTGTTCAGTTAATATAGACAGCGGTCCAATTTTCGAGGAGTTAAGTATCCTGGAAAAGATATTTGTTCAAAAGTAGGAACAGAAATTTAGGTGCATACCTTTAGGGATCTTAGACTTAAACATACTTTCCCGTTGTTATTTGCTTCAACTGTCTCTTGAGATCTGATATCAAACTAACCTGATATCAAACTAACCTGAAGATTACGCTATCTTGTACATGTTGAGGGGAAAATAAGAATTATGGAAAATGGCCTTTTCCTCAAGTAATACAGGTTACTATGTGGGTTTCTGCACACACTGTCAGCTGGGATTCAATGAGCTGGTGCTGCCACCTTTGTCGAGCAGTGTGTCGTGGCCAGTCCCAAGCTGGGGGCTGTTCATCCACTGCCCAGAACAGAGCCAGCTGCGTACCAACATTGTGCACGATAGCTTTGCGTTACTGATTGTTTGTAGGATTTACACTTTCTTCTTGCTTCTTAGGTAATAAGTGCAGTTTTGCATACTAGCAGGGGAGAGGGGTTAGGATGTGGGGGAAAAACATTCCCAGAGAGCAGCAGCCGGGCTATACAGCTTGTTACAGGATGATGACAGCTTAAAAAAATTAAATTAAAAAAAAATCCTTCCATGTACCTTATTGAAGACTGCACTAAAATTATAACTGAGGCCACCATGGATGGCAATCATATTACCTCCTTAAACTAAATAACTTGATTGTCTTATTATAACAGAAAGCAAAGAGAAATGTCCTGAATATACTGTAGGAAATTGTCTTTACTAAATCTAGCCCAGCATTTATGAGCATTGTATATATTATTTGATTTTGCCAGAATTACATAAATGGGGGAAAAAAAATGGTTGATGTAAGTTGACTACCAGAGTAAATCACAGCCTAATTATTCTTTTTTTCTGGCTAAAATTAGAATTTGATATAATGGTCAATAGACATTTTCTTTTAATTTTTGAGACATAATTTCTAATATATAATCCAAACGAATTGGAGAAAGTTGCTGCAGAATTGAAAAAATAAATTATCTGAATTTTATGGTGACTTACTGGTAAATCCCCTTAGTTGGAAGCTTTAATTTACCTCATATTTCAGTTTTTTCTCCTCTAACTGTCTTATGGGTGTATATTAAAGCAAAATAATTGTTATTTTCTTAGTGCCACCAGGGTGCTGGGACCATGAACCAAAGTGAAGACAGAACCTGGCCTGTTCTCATAGGGAAATAAAGGACTAAGGACCGCAGAGGAAGGAACGTTGGGGCTTGTGGTGAAGGCAGCGTGCCACAGCGCACGGCGTGGCAGGCGTTCTCCCCTGGCATTGCTGGCTGCAGCAAAATGCTGGAGGTTGGCACCCATGTAAGTCAGTTGGAAGTTGTACCAGAATAAATGGGGCTCCAGCACTGCAGCCCCCCAGGCAGCCACTTGTTTCCCTTCTGGACTTGGTGCCAGCGTAGAGGAACAAAGCATTTTTGCCCTCGTTCTTGGTTAAACAGGTAAATCCTGTGTTTACTGTTGAGGCTACTGGCTTAAATATCTACAAAACCTTTATGAAGCTTTGCACAGCAAAACCATCTTTCCTCCAGGGTCCATTAAATGGCTTAGGCTCTGGAGTTATGCTTCCATTTAGTCTGGTGTAAATTCCCTATAGCCAGCAGAGTTTTACTAGAGATTATTTGAATGTAGTGTTTGTATTTCTGAGGGAAATAAATGGGCTCAGAACTGCAGAAGGAACAGGGAGAATGCATCCAAACCCCGGAAGATGACCGAGTTCAGCCTCCGGTAGTATGCAGTTTCATCCATTCTGAGTGTAACCCAGTATCTTTAGTTCCTGGTAACATATATACTTCTTCAACCGTATATATCTGTATATATCTTCTTCAACTTCCACACATCATTTTGGGCAAGTTATTTGGATGGCAGAGCCCTAAACAAAGTATACTTCTCTGGAGAACCTTTCTGAAGAAATGCATGTTTTGGGATATTTACCTGGTTTTGATGAACTCGGGAATCGGCAATTATACTTCACAACTGCGGTGAAGTATTGTGAAGTAACAGTGGATTTATACATACACATTGACTTGGTTAAGTCTTGGGTTTATTCCTGGAAGAAACAGCTTTTGATTCTGTGTGTGGAGAGAGGAAAGGGCAAAACCATTTCATTTCTATCATTGTGAGGGTTTTTTTCGGCATGTCTAGTCACACTTTTAAGAGTATTTTTGTAAAAACACTTGGCATTCCTTGCTTCTAAATCACAGAGTAACTTTGTGCAAACAATTCAAAAGAAATGGGGTTCCAACATTGTCATTATAGCTATTAAAACTGTCTGAATTGTTTTGCTTTTTGATGCTTGCCATAGCAACGGCGGATGTATAATTTGCTGAATATCCATAACAGGATATTTGAATACATTCTTTACAGTTTTACTTCTGCATATAACTAAGCATGCCAAATCATCACATTAACCCAATTAACCAAGCCAGACCCACATCTGCCATGGAATGACAACAAGGATTTTTTTAAAGAACTTCGTATTTCACCTCACTTTTAACAAAAACCACCAAACACCGTACATCAGAATAGCTGCAGCTTTTATCAGTACGCTGTTAAAAATTATTCATGATTCAGACTGCAAAAACTCCTGGCACGTTTACTTTCTTGCCGCTTATCAGCTGGAGGTAGCTCTGTGTTTGTGCCCCTAGAAAGGAAAGACCGAGTCAGTTTATCCTGTACCATGCACGCACAGAATCTTATGCGGTTCAGTACTTCTGTGCCTTAATAGCGATTAGACCTTTGATTTTTAAACAGTGGGGAGCTGGGAAACCTGAAAGATACCAGCAGCACTTCAATTCAAATGGCTTCTTTCTTATCATTTTATTGCACAAGGAATTAAATGAAAATATTTGGGACTCTGCTGGCACGTTTGATGAAAAATCCGTGTTCAAATAGCATCTGTAATATTACGTAGATCATGTTGCTGTAATAACCTATATGCTACTTTTAAAATTATGTATGATTTCAGGTATATAAGATTCAGTTTATTAGGGCTTTTTTTCCCCTGGTAGAAGAGCTTGTACTGAGGAAGAGAATGAGTTCATTAACCATATGTAGCAGAGTTCATACACTACTTCAATAACCCCTTAAAAATGCCTTACTCGTCCTCATCCACACAAATTCTCATTGTCTTTACGGATCAGGAAGGATCTGGAAAGCCAGACAGTGCTCCCAAAGACACTTCATAGGGCAGGTTGCATGCTACTCTCGAGCGAAGGTAGGTTGTGTTAGTTCTGGAAGCAGAGCTATTACCAACCAGTTCAGTGGCAGTGCTCCTTCCAGGCTGTAAGGGCTGAGAGAAGGCAGCTGGCATCCTAAAGCACCTTGTCAGCCAGACCACATGGACCTCATTACTCTAATGAGCCATAGCAGCACATAAGGAACTACTTGAGCTTTGGAGAGAAGAAAGAGATGGACACTTGTGCACACATGTAGCTGATTTTGCATTTAATTACGTTTCTGGGTGATCTCAAGGTCTAACCCCATGTGGAGTACCTTATGGTTATTTGTTCTCCAGAGTATGTAAGTGAATAGTGCAGCGAGGGCTGTGGCCGAAATCAATGTTTGTGCTCGTCTCCTGAAAAGAACAGAAAGACTATTTGTGGCAACAGTTGCTGTCTACCTACTTGGGAGCGGCCTGAGTTCCTGCTGGCGTTTCAGCCACAAGCACTGGTGTCTGCAAAACCAAATCTGAATAGCTCTCTGACATTACTGTATTTGGTAGCAGAGTCAGAATCTTTGTAACTTGGAGGAGATGCGTTAGCTCCACCATTTTTCTCATTTCCTGTTTGTTACATAGTCTTGCCTGAATACCCAAATGGAAGCTCGAGCCCCTTCTGAATACCAGCCTGACGTTAATCTTGGGCAGGAGACCGACGTGCCAGGAGATAAGCTGGTGCAGAGGAGACAGGCAGTGGGTAGGACTGGCACTCTGAAGGCACTGCAAGCTACGCTTCTTGGCTAATCCAGTTGCCCGTTTCTTGTCGAAGGAGAGATTGCAAGGCAGGTCTGTCCATAGGGGGTAGACACTGGCACCTGCCACTCCGTGTGGAGCGCTGGGGATGAGTTCAAGGTGGGCTAGCCCTCTGCGTCTTGGTAAGATGTCACCTAAGCATCTGATACTTGCATCAGGAAATTGACTTCCATCTCTTCAGTGCAGAGGGATACCTGTTTTAATCTAGTATTCTGGGTTTGCCATAATGCAAACTGCAAGGAGCACCACCTGTATGGCTACCTTGTGTCTTTGCTAAGTGTATGGATCATCTTGGAAGAATATCCAAGGAGAGACACAAATTCCCTAGAACTCATCAAGAAAATGATAGTTCTTTGCCAGCATGGCAACTAGAAGAGTTTCCAGTGTATCTTGAATAGCTGAAGGAAACAATTCTCTTAGCTGATCCTGTAGCTGCATTGATATTTGTGTGTATTTCTAGGCCAGAGTACACTAGATGAGCTTTATGACTGCCGGGAGTGAGCCTGTCATTCCAGAGCCTCTTCATCAATGTGCCTTTCACGCTCCATGAGATTAGCAGCCGCTGAAAATAGGAAAAAGGAATTTTCCTTTCTTCTGTCTTAGAAGAGACCCATCACACCATACTCCTCTTTCGTCTTGGCTCAGAAAT
Source organism: Mycteria americana (assembly GCF_035582795.1). NCBI lineage: Eukaryota > Metazoa > Chordata > Aves > Ciconiiformes > Ciconiidae > Mycteria > Mycteria americana. Next base: position 11,182,414 of record NC_134382.1, read on the forward strand.
GGCTTCGGTCCCTAGCAAAACCAGAGAGCCAACAGGTCTTTGTAAAGAAGTTCCGCTCTCATGAGGATCTAAGGGAAAATATCCTTTTTGCGTGTTTAGTCACGCACATCAAACGAAACAGCTGTCTTGATCTTCATTTGCATTTTGCGGGCATTAGATGTGGTCCAGTTATCCGGAGCTCTGCTCAAGAAGGCGGGAATGCCAGTACCCTTCAAGCGTTGATGGAGGTGGGGAGAAAACTCGGCCAGGCAAATAATATATTGCTCTTCCAAGGCACTTTCTGTTTTTAAAAGGACAGCATTGGTTTTGCGGGAGACTCTTTACAGCAAAAGCTCCGTGACATCCCGATCCTAAGGCAGCGTGCTGTAGGCCGGGTGGGATCTACTGTGAGGGATCTGTCCAGCTGCAAACTGTCACCCTTTTTCTGACAGAATGTGCGAGTGCTCATCACAAACTCATTCCCCTGTGATCCGCAGGACTCCCTCGGACTTCTTGCATCCCATTGGCAACAGTAACTGGGTTCTCTTTGCAGATCACAGATCCTCACCTTGCTGGCTGCGTACTGTGCCAAGAATGGCTTTTTCTCCCCGAGCATCACGCTGTCCACCCCAAAATACTCTGGTTGCGGAAGAGGGCCTGCAGAGCTTTGCCTTGCCGGCAGTATTGAAAAAATGGGGGAAATAACCTTTGCTGCCCCGTGGCTGCTGTTTAGGTCGGTTAAATAGCTTTGTCTGTAATTTTAAGACAGGGGCGCGTGGGGCTGCGTGTGCTCCCCTCCCAGAAGCTTTGCGGGTCGTCCAGCTGGGTGGGCAGGCTGAGGGCTAACGTTGCCAAAGGATGGTGAAAAATAACTGCGCTTCCAGCTACCCCCTTTAAAAACCCGATTCCTGGAGATCTCGCGGCTCGAGGTCTTTTGCTCGCTCACGAAGAAATGGCAGCGGCCGAGCCCCCGGCCCGACAGGCTCCCTGGAGCTCTGAGGAGCGCCCTGCGCTGGGCCGCCCCTGCCCGAGGGAGCCCGCTGGCCGCCGCGGAGCGGACGCAGGCCCCGCTGCTCCTCCCGTGTCGCCCCTGCTCGGCCGCGGCGGTCGGCGGGCCCGCGTTCACGCCGGAGCCGCCGGCGTTGCCGCGGGGGAGCCTAGGAACGGCGGGACTTTATTTTTAGATTCAGGGCCGATGGCAGGCCCGCCCGCTGCGGACCGCCGCGGTGGCAGACCACCCGCTGGGGAGGCCGGGCCGGGCCATTGGAGCGCTGGGCTACCCGAACCGGCTCGGCCGCTCGCTGCCGGGGAGGGTAGCGCGGCTCTCGCTCCGCTCTGGAAGAGGGCGGCCGGGCGCTACAGGTGCCGCTCCCTCGCCCGCCCCGCCGTCGGAGGACTGGGATCCGCCGTTCGCCCCGGCTTGCCGGGCGGGCGAGGCCGGCCCGGGCCGTGAGGAGGGCGGGAGGGGCCGGGCCGGGCCGCGGAGCTGCCCCCGCCGGGCGGGCGGGGCGGGCGCGGGGATTGGCGGCTGGGCCGCCCGCTGCGCCAATCGGCGGCTTTGTTTAGGGTTACAGGGCGCGGAGGGGGCGTGCGCCCGCCGGGGCCGCCCGCAGCCAATGGACAGGGCTGGGGGCGGTGGCGCCGGCGGCCGCCCGGCTCGCCCGCCCCATTGGTCCCGCGCGCGGTCACTCTGCGGAGGGCGCTCCTCGTTGGCTGCCGGCGCCGGCGGCGCCGTGCGTCAATCGGCGCGTCCCGCTTCCTCCGCGGCGCGGTTGGTCCTGGCGGCCGTCAGTCGCGCGACACCGCCTCCTGAGTGGCCGCTGCGGCCGTCAGTAAAGCGCTCCGTCCCGCCCTCCCCGTCTTCCCGGCGCCGCTGCTAAGTGGCTGCGGCGCGTGTCACTGAAGCGCTGCCGCGCTCCGATTGGCGGGGTGTGCTGTCCATCGCGCCCATCCCCTCCGGGCGCCCGCCCTCCGCCCGCCGCGATTGGCCGCCGCGGGTGTCAGTGCGGCGGCTCCCCCAATGGGCGGCGCGGGGTGTGCGCCGTGCGCGCGGGGTGGCCGGCCCGGCGGCGGCGGCGGCGGCGGCAGCGGGAGGAGGCGGCGCGCGCCTGGGTCCCGGTCGCGAGGAGGCGGAGGAGGATGTGGCGCGCGGAGGGGAAATGGCTGCCGAAAACAAGCCGGAAGGTGAGAGCGCGGCCGGGCCGACTCCCGCTCCGCGCCGGGCCGGGCCTGCCCGCCGCCACCGCCGCCGCGGGGCTGTCAGCGCGCCGGGCCTCCCGCGCCGCCCCCCGCCCCTGCCCCCGCCGCGGGGCGGCGGCGGTGGAGGCCGGGCCGGGCCGCGCGGCGCGAAGTTTGGCGGCGGCGGGCGCGCCGCGGGGCTGGGCCGGGGGGCGGCGGGCAGGCCATGTGCGGCGGGCAGGCCGCGTGGCGCCGGGGCCGCGGCGGCCGGGCCGGGCCGGGCCGAGCCGGGCCGGGGCACGGGCACGCCTCCCGCCGCCCGCCGGCACGTGCCCGCCCGCCGCCAACATGGAGGCTGCGGCGGCACGGCCGGCGCAGGGCGCGGCGCGGGGCTCGGGGCCGCCGCTCGCCGCTGACGGCCTGGGCCCGCCGCCGCCGCCGCTGCCGCCGCCGCCCGGGGGTCACGCCGCGCCGGGCCGGGCCTGGCCGCGCCGCCCCCGCCGGCCCCCCCCGCCTCTCCCCTGGTGGCGGCGGCGGCGCACGTGCCTCGCGGGCGCGCGCCCGTCACGAGCGGGGCGGCCTCGTCCGCGGCCCCGCCGCACCGGGGCCTCCGCGCCGCCGGGCAGCGGGCGGGCCGGGGGTGGGCGCTGCTGGGGCGGGCGGAGCGGCGCCGCCCGGCGAGCGGCGGGCCCGGAGGGGAGTGAGGGGAGGGCAGGGCCCGGCCCGGCCCACCCCGCCCGCCCCCGCCGGCGGTGCGGCCCCGGCGGAAGGGGGAGCCGGGGCGCCCAACTCCGGCCGAAAGTTACCGGCGCGGCGGGGAGCCGGGGCGCGGCGCGTCCGCAAGGGGGTAGCGCTGCTCCGCCCGTGCGCGGCCCCGGGGCGGCCGCCTCCCCCCCCACCCCCCCGCGACCGGCGGGGCCGTCCGGCGGGAGCCCGGCGCCCAGCGCGGGGAGGGGAGCGGGGCTGGGGGGGCGGGAGCCGCGCAGGCGGTTTCGCGGCGCGCGTTCGGGTCGAGTTCAGCGTTCCGTGCTCTTCCACCGAAGTTTGTCCGAGCGGGCTGGCGGGAAGTGCTGGCGGCTGCTCCTGACCCCGCCGCCGTCCGCTGCGCCGGCTCCGGGCGCCCGCGGCGCGGCTCGGCTCGGCTCGGCTCGGCTCGGCGCGGCCCGGCCCGGCCCGGCCCGGTCGGGGATCGCGGGCACTGGCGGCCGTCGCCCCAACTTTCCTCGTAACCCGGCGGGAAGGCGGCGGCCGGAGCCGCTCGGCCGCGGCCTGGCCTGGCGTGGCGTGGCGCAGCACAGCCGGTACCTGGTGTCAGGGCCTCCATTTTATAGGGGCGGGAGGAGAGCGGGAAGGCGGATGGTTTAATATCCCGCAAGTAACCGGTTGCGTGACTCAAACTGGGTACCTTTACTAATACCTCACGAATTTATCCGGTTGGAGTTGGGCACCTCAAATAACTGCGTTTAATCTGGCTGATACGGATTTTTTCCTTAACCGCTATAGTGAATGTACTTCCTTGCTTTTAACGCATCTGCACTCTTTACTGGGAAACCCCTTCTTAGGGTACAGGGGTTGTTATCCCACCTCTTTGTCCGGATTTTTGCTCAAAGTGCTTTGGGAATATCTTTTTTTTTTTTTTTTTTTTGGTGGTTTTCTGTAATTTAGTAGTTGTACAGCCTCTGTAGGCATGGCCGCCTTTGGTTTGCACTTTGCCTTTGACTGGTCCAGCATGATGAAGACTGAGTGCTCTTCAAAAATGTAAATTTTAAGTAGTAGTGGTGATTATGAGTGTTGTCAGCTTCATCTTTTATTAATTTCTTTGATGCTCCCAAATTCATTAGTTCCATCTTCCCTGTGGTCTGGAAAACACTGTGCTTCATTCTTTTCTCATTTGTGTTGAAGTAAATGATTAACTCCACCAAAGTAGTAGAACACCGAGTGGTTAACAGGGGTGTAGGGCCAAGAGAATTAACGTCTCTCTGGACTTTGTAGCTCAAATTGCAACATTTTGGTTCTTTAGTGGATGACAGTATTGTCACCGAAGCACGCTCGGGCTTGATTCTCCTCTTGGGCTTCCTGTGCCAACGTCTGATGACGTTTTTTCTACATAAAGCATGGGTTTTGGAATGCTCGTTCCTACGAGGCCACGGCTTTACAGAGCCATGCAGACCAGTGCTCCTTGGCTTGAAAGGTAATTTGGCCTTTACGCTTAGTTATTTAGTGCAACTTTTATCACGTTTCATATCGGTAACTAATTTTTGTGGGCTGTTGAAGCGCGTTCTTGCTGAGGAGATGGGTCCCCAGCAGCGCTTGCTCTTGTATTGTGCACGAGCTGCTGGAAAAACAACTTTTGTGCCCAGCGTTTAAATGTGCCCGCCCGATGTTGTCGTCCGGCGTTTCAGCTGGCTGGTGGGTAGCTGGTTCTCTGCTTTGTACCCGTGCAGAGCACGGGCAGCACCTCTGAGGGGGGAGCGGAGAGTCTTCAGTGGCTCGGCTCAGCACCAGTGCCTGTGTCGTTCTCGTAGTAAGCGCGCAGAGCAGCTCCCCGCGCTGACCTAGTTCTGTGGTATATTTTCAAGGAGGCGAGATATAAACCATTCATCCCTTAAACTTAAACTCCGCCTGTCGGAAACGTAAATGGGAATAATTTTAAAGCGTGATTCAAGACAAGTCTTTCACCAGTAGTACAGATGCTGGAGAACACACGTCGCTTTAGGTTTTCATTACTTGGATATTTAAGAAACAAAGGTAAATGGCAGCTAGCAGTTTAGTGGCATGGAGAAGCGCTGTGTTTATTGGGGAGCGATCTGCTCCATCCGCCCAAAGTGGTACAGTAGAAGCAAACCTTGTGAACAGCAACAAATTGCTCTGCAGACCGGCCTGGTCTTGGAGCTTCCCTGTCCAGCTTTGGTTGAGGCTTCTCGTGCGCAGCCAGCAGCAGAAAACCCTCGGCCATAGGTGAGGGTTTGAAATGAGGCTGGCGTCTCTGTTCCCTGGCTGCAGGAGAGATTTCCATGTCTTGGAAAACTTGGGTGAGTTCCCTCTTTTCTGGTTTTGTTAGGCAGGATGAAGTTGGGCTCGATGACCAAACAGCTCTTGCCATCCTTGCGGCAGAGGGTTTGCGTCTGCCGCGTTTTGTGTGTCTGAACAGAAATGGGAGGACTGACCCTTGGAGGTGCCATCTTGGCAGCTGTAATGGGCTCTGAACTTGGTTGGGGTGGGTGGTCTTCTTTAAATTAAAAGGAAGTTTTTTAAAAAGTTCAAAATAAAAAGAATGTGCACAGAGAAGCTTTCTTCAGACTTCCGTGTATTCTCAAGGACAGGTATCTGAACGCAGAGTAGTGCCCGTGTATTTCAATTGTGCAGCTGGTGCAGGAGCCGGGCACTTTATTTGTTGTGCCCGCTGAGTCCGGTCCCGTGCAGTGGTTGAATTGCTCAGCTGTTAATTCTGGCAGGGTCGATAGGTGGGAAGGGCGAGAGGTGGAATTTCTCCCCGTAAGTCCCAGGTGGGCCGAGGACACGGGGAGGAGGTGGGGGGGGGGGGTTGGCAGCTGCTCCGGGTTTGTCATCGATACTGACCGAGAAGGAAGTTAGGGCTTCAAAGAGTATTGAATGCTGAGAGACTGTTTGGGCAAGGCACCTTTTGAAAACAAAACATTCTTGATTTGGTTGTTGAACAGCAAATATTTACTTCCTCTGCGGAAGTGTTGCATAACGTTTTATTACTTAAACAAACCTGAGCTTATTGTGAGCGTGATGGATTGGATTTTGTGCCGCGCTCTCGGTACTGCTGTCCTTCCTGGCAAAATTGGACTGTCACGGTGAAGAGGCAAGGTTCGACGCGCAGTCTGCTCGTTGCCCCAGAATTTTTGCTGAATTTCAGCAGTTGGGATTTGACCAAAATTTCTCTTGTCAGAGATAGAAGCAAACTGCCTTCTGCTGAAGTTTCTAGATGTTTACAGCCCACTCTGAGGGCTGTAAGCCAGCAGGGCAGTTTTGGAGAGTGGACTCGATTCGCTTTGTCCAAGCAGCAGAAACTACATGTGTGTGTGAGGTCAATTTTTTTTTAGTACTTTCGGTATTATAACTGTTCTACGCGCAAGATTCCTGATGTAAGGCATGGGGTTTGTTTAAAGCGCTAGTTTTTTAATCCAATTCCACGTCTTGTTGTTAATGGTTTTCCCAAACACTTTGGCTCAAAGGTTTTTTGGTTTATTTGTGTGGGTTTTCAAAGCTACTTCTGTAGGAAGGATTCCTACAGATGTAACTGTATCGGGAAACAGTGGAAGGATTATGTACGAGTAAGGTAAAATTCAGTCTTTCAAGACCTGGAGCTAACTTTACATTACCGATATTTTTAAATGATTCTTCTAAAACTTACAGTCTCTTAAAGACCTGCTTAGAAAGGTGTATGTTAGGGGAGGAAGGGGAAATAGCTATCCTACCTCTCCAGGCAGCTTTCGGAAAGAGGGAGCTGGAATGTGACCTTCCTTTTTTAGTGTCCCTTCTGTCTCTGCTTCAATAAACCAATACATCTGCAGAGGGGGAGAAAAGCCCCAAACCAACCCAAACCGTTCCATGGAGTGAAATGAGGCTGGTAGAGTGTGTTGTGGAATACAGTGCCGGTTAATTAAAACTCAGTGCTTCCAGCAGCTTCTTGCATCATCGATGTTTCCTGGCTTCCTCTTCCACACCTTGCTGAGTTTTTTCTTTTTATTTTTTTCCCCTCGCTTTGTGTCCTGTTCTCACCTTCCGTGGCTTCCTGCCGCCCCTTCAGCCCTGGTTGTGTTTACCCTGTTTTAAACCCTGTGGGTTTTGAACAGCAAGTATGCCTGCGGGTGCTGGCATCTGTCTTAACCCCAGTTTTATGGGGTGCAGCACCTGCCCTCTTCCTGGGGTGATGCTGAAGGTGTGGCTTCATACTGAGGAGCAGCTACGGTGCCGGGTGAGCCAGAGCAAACTCCGTTATCGCTGGGAATGCAGAGCTCCGTGTCCTTCTCCTGCTCTTGTGGCGTCTTCGGTTCAAGGGTTTTTGTGGTTTTTTTTCCTGCCAGCTCTCCAGGTAGGTTTCCAAAGTCAAACTGTTCATAGTTTAAAATAATAATAATAAAAAAAAAAAGGTAAAAATATCCATGGCTGGCGGTTGCCAGCGTATAGGCTCAGAGTAAGCAATTTCACTAGCCTTAGCCAATACTTCCGGACTTGTGGAAAATTTGTTGTGTTAAGAACATCTGTAGTATTGAAAACTGTATAAATGGGTGGTTTACTTTTGCTAGGCTTAACTAATAATATCCATCTTTCCTTAGTTTCATTGCAATTAAATTATAACGGTTTATTTTTGATAGGCTTGACTAGTAATACCCATCTCCCCTTAGTTTCACTGTAGTTCAATTTGATGATGTAATTTTAGTGAAAAGCAAGGGATGAAGGAATTGATGACACGTCTAAACCAAATGAATTGTTGGCGACGGTGAGCAGTGGTCTAATCGTTCTATTGCACTTCTCATATTTAAAAGCAACGCAGTGAAAGTCATGCATGAACACACTTATGAGCTGCAGGAAAAAGTTGAAGTGACTGCACTGTCTGAGTGCCCCTGAAGATTGCTTTTAAAATAGTTATTTCTGTGCACCTTCTGAATTTAACCCAATTCTCTGCTCTTGTATGGTTAGCAGGGTGCTTTAAACCGCCTGCTGAGGTGGGAGAGGAAAAGAGGAGCCTGTGAAATAGAGCAGCCAGTTTGGTTGGTTGGGGGAAGTAGACTCCTAAGCGCAGAGCACAGTGATAAATGTACAGCATAAGAAATAAATAGCTAATTGTGTAAACCAGACCTTCTCAACCAACGCGTAGGCTTTCATTAAGAAGAATTGTGCTATCAACTCTTCCCCAAAACGCACCATTTGCAGTTTTACATAACCGTGTTGTTTAAATTGAATTCAGTTATAAAATGTCAAGAAACTTTCCGCTATGTGAAAAGGATAAAATAACTTACAAGTAGTGCATTATTGGTGGGGAGAACCGGGACAATAATAGGCAGCAGTAGTTTTAGCTATATTTTTATTTCTTACAGTTCTAGAATGGTTTGTAGAGCTTGTCATAGCAACAAAGTATTTATCACAAATATTCCAAGAAACTAGGCTAGATTCAGTAACTTACTAGAGGAAAATTATTTCGTTGATCATCCTTGATGCTGCTACCATTCCTATGACTTCCTCCTCATCCTTTTTGGTTTTCCTCATTCCTCCCGTTTTCCCCCCAGGCAGCAGTCACAGCTGCACGCGTGCTGGTTTGTGTGCCGTCCTCTCTTGCTCCTATTTCATGTTTTTACCTTTGCCCGAACCGTTCACTCTTTCCTCGAGTCCTTTCCTCAGCCCCCAGGCTGCTTCTGGGGCTGCCCGCATCCTTTGCGGTGAAGGATGAGGAACACCTTTGCTCGGCCGGTGCCTGAGCCGAGTGCTGGCATCCAGAGGAGCCTTACTGTGGGAAAGCAGCTCTGGAGAGCTGGACCTGGTTATCTTCTCTTAGCTACCCTCTATTGATATTTAGAAATCTGCTTTTGTTGCCAAGAGATTTACAACTGTAACCGTCCAAATATTTCTAGAAAACAGACCAAAAGCTGTTGGTTTTGCTTATATCGCTGCTTGTTTACTGATTGAAAATGCCAGGAACGAAGTTTAACTATGAGAAATAGCATGCCAGTCCTTCAGATGTTTGGATTGGGGATAATTCTATGCATTTAATTCTGCCAGATTTCATTTATTGGCTTTGTCTGTGTCCAGAGGTCAGCAAGGGAAAGAATGCAGGACTTCAAGGGGACTTCACACCCCCACCCAGAGCCAAGTCAATACGTGGGAAATACGAATATGTAAAAGAAATTCATTTTTTTAACGTAAATCTAGATATCTTGACTTTCATTTTTGTCTCTGTCTTCATATATCATCTTCAGCAAAGTGAGTTATTGGAAGAGTAGCTTTTTGCAGAGGGGGAGAGTTTCAGAAAAGCCAGCAGGGCTGAGAACCGCAGCTCCGAAGGAAGGACAGCGGAGTCGGTGCTTTTGCTTTGGGTATTGACACAGTCACTACTGCACTCTCTTGAGTAAGGCATGCGTTCGGTATTTCCCTTGCAAGGAGGACTGGTGCGTGGGTTGATACTGCCATTACGCCAAAGACTGGATGGCTTTGGGTAGCCTACGCTTGCTGTGTTCATAAGGGTGCCACTTCTGAACTGTATTTACTCGGTTCTGCTGCTTAAGCAGCAGTGTGGTGAGTGGCGTCGTGGTTAAGTTGATGCCCTCCTATTCCATTTAAGTAGCTAATAATTACATTGTGAGTTTAGCTGTTTGTTTTATATGAGCCCGCCTATTTGTAACGTTTAAACACCTCTTGCCTCTTGTGAGGTAGTTAAGATGATGGCCAACCCTAAGTTATTACTTCATAGTAATGGGTTTATGAAACTTGTGTTTGTGATTTTATAGGCTTATTCTTTATATTTATTTCCAGTATAGAACTGTCTGCAAATCAGCAGTTGATCAACACCCATTCAGCTGTTTCTGTATTCTCCAATTATAGGTTATATTGATAAACCGTGGTGTTTAAATGGTCTACAGATCTAAATTCACCTCTTGGATCACAGAAGATTTAAGAACCAGTTAAAGAAAAAAAGAAAGGAGGGGGGGATTGCTTGGAGAGCAGGGGTAGAGCATAGACTCGCTGTGATTTGCTGTTGTGCACTTTAAAGTTTTATGGCCCATGTTGCATCCCTTGGGAGGATAAAGTGCAAGGAGCATGAAGAAACCCATAAAATTACGAAGGGTTTATGTGGTATAATTAATATGGAACTTTCCATGAACTTTATAATAGTTGTACTTTCTTAATTTTACACGAATTTCTGGTTTGCTAATAAGTAATCTTGAAGAGATTGCTAATGGAATTTAAATTTTGGATTTTCATGCTGAATTATAACACGATACATTGTAGGCTGCTATATTTTAGTATATAACTTCCTTATTGTAGTTTTCAGAATTGGCTGTGCATGCCTTGGGAAGCGTTTTTGAGCTGTGGCCAGCTTTGCACTAAAAAAAACCCCATGTCGATACAGCTTTACTGGCAAATCCTCCTTGTGCAAGTGCAGCTTTGCTTGCAAAAGCACTTTTTATTGACACGGGATGGGTTTGCAGATCACAATGTCATAAGTCGCACCCATAGCAAAAATAATACGAGGAAGAAAGTTCAAGTACAAATCTGGCCTGGATTTGCACAGTAAAATCCAGTAAGCGTTGTGAAATTGCAGCTCCTTTTTTTAACAATAGAGGAAATTTTAGTTCTAAATAAATGTAAAATGTTCCCTCTGGAACATGCTGGTTGCTCTGTAAGTTGGGCATGGATGCTGAGCAGTGTTCTTATTCCTCTGTCTTCATCAGAAGACTCTGTGGTAGGTGAGTGGGTACGTCAGGTTGACTAGTAGTGATGGATTTGATTCAAAGTGAAGGACAACCACTTTTTTTTTTTTGCTCCACCTCCCTAAAGATTTACGTGTTTTGGTTGGAGGGATTGCGATATTATTTGTGAGGAACACGAGCAGCAAAGCGACAGTTGATTTGGAGGAACGTGAACTCTTGGTAGCCAGCCTGTAGGTGGGGATGACAGGTCCTGGGTGATGCTTGGGGATCTGCTGACGGCAAATGCTGTACGAAGGAAGGTGAATCACGGAGTGGAGGTCCAGGGGTGACGGAGGACTGCCAGCGCTGTTAGTGCAGCTGGGAGAGCAATCCTCCTCTTCCATGCCTGGCTTCCCTCTGTTTGGGAATACGTCATGAATGATTCCAGTGGGCAGGGGAGCAAGTTTTAAAGCAAGCATGTGTGCATCGTTTGGGGCGAGGCACTTTCTTGCTCTTAATCCTCATAGCTCGTTGGCTAACTTCATCCTTTTCCAAGGTCAAACCTGTTTTAGAGGTCACTGAATTTAGGATTCACTTCCCATAACATGATTGTTGTGTGTCGTTCCGACCACGTGGCTAGGGGATTCTTTAAGGAAAAGCTTGTCGGATTGAGGCAGGTGGCAGTTCTTGTTTTCCATGTTGGGGATGTTTTGGAATGAAGAAATGTTGTTGCTAAATGCAGAAAAGGGAAGCGTACCTGAGATGTAGTCATGTTATAGGATGATGAAAATGACCTTCCATTGCTGTAGTAACACAAAGGTATGAGATGCTAACAACAGGAGTTGGAGGGTTTAGAGTCAGCAAGTTCTGATAACTTCTACCAAAACATTTTTAAGGGATCTATGATCCATAGGCACTTTCTGGATTAATAATACTGATAATTGATGACAGTGGAAGAAAGTTAATAAAACGAGCTGAATAATGAGAGGTCTGCCAGCCCTGCAGAATAATGGAATGAATGATAGAGGACTTGACTGATACGGAGGTAAGGGGAAGTAATACAATTAATGTCAATTAAAATGTGCCCATGGAAAATAAGCTGATGAGATGTAACTGGGGATGTAGTTTGGCTGATAAAAGCAATAATGTGTGCTGTAAAATACTTTGCCGCCTTAATGAATTGAATGTAGTGCAATGCAATATTTTGAATGAGAAATGAAAACGGTGCAGAATTAACGTAGGGAATGTTAAGTAGGTACCAGCTAAATTGGGTGGCGGGTCTGAAAATACAGGTGGGAATGGCAGGGGCTGCCATCGCGGCGGAGCCCTGCCCAGCTCCGTTCTTTGCCCCAAGCAAGTTTGTGTCTTTGTGGATAACCCCAAGTGTCACGACATGCGTGTTTGTGAAGCTTTGAGCGGCCAGGGGTGGGGGGAAATAACAAAGGTGACAGTCACACGTGCAGAACGTTGACTAGGAAAAAGATGTGGCCAAAAAGCCCTGTAGAGTAATGGTCTGAGATATTCAATGTCAAACTAGAAATCTTGGAATGGTACACAAAAAAATAATTGAGAGAACCTTCTTCCTGATTTTTTTTTATCAGTTCAGCAAAGATCAATACTGCCCGACTGCTCGTTCGCCCAGGAAGAAGTACAAAACTGGCAACCCTGTTGATTTAGTTTAACGCAGTCATACAGTAAAGTTCCCAATAACTCAGGGAGCGCACAGGACTCATAAATTATAGAGCAGCTCACGTTTATCATACACATCGCTGCTTATCTTGTAAACTCATCTGCTGTACTTGCACGAGTAGTTGATTTAACAGCATGTATATTGTTGAACTTGACACATCCAAGAGTATAATCAAGCTTTAAGAATACTGGGGATGTCTAACTGCTGTTTGCGCCCTTCGCCCGCTTTCTGAACTGATTGTGGGACGGGTTCTCTCTGGTTTGCTGCAGGTCATGGGAAATTTCTGTATCGTACGTGATTACAGAGGATTTTTATCATGATGCTGGTGGCATCTGTTTAAGAACATAAAATGATTAGATGTGTAAAAGGAAAAAGTTAATATCCTTTTTCTGTACACTTCCAAATGGGAAATGACTATAAATTAATTTTGTAGGGTAAAATGCCAGTGTATAAGTGTACTTCTCGTATACCACTGCCCAGTATCTGTCATGTGAAGCATGAGAATGGTGGAAGAAGGCGGAGATGGGCGGTTTTCGGAGGAGAACTAGTAAAAATCCTGTGCTGTAGCTGGGATGTCTTATCCTGCTGCTCCTGTTCCCTTTTCTGTGGGGACTGATGTGGTCTATAAACATGCACAGTTCGTGGATGCTCTGATTCTTTAGGTGGTGTTAGAAGGGTGATAGAGAGACATAATCAAGTTAATGCTTCTGGGACTTCTGTGGGCTGCTGTTGGGCTTTTGGGGTTTTTGGATCTCTTCTTTGTTTTTTAAGGGGGATCAATGCACCTTCTACATTTTTAGCAACAAAAAAGAAGAGTTTTGTATTCTTCAGTATTTCTGCTTTGAGGCCCCTGGGTATGGTGAGGTAGGAAGAGATTTCTGTCCCTCTACCTCACTCTCATGTTGAGGAGCTACATGCACTTTCTGAGCTGTCTGTGGAAAGAAAAGTAACCTGCTTTTAATCAGGTACAGCGCATCTTAGTTTTAAATGAACTAATAGGCCTTGAGTTGCATTTCTGCTGCAGCTTGACAAAATTATAGCAGGTACTGGGGCTCTGTGCTTATTTACTTGCAAATCCTGTCAAGTGTGAACTTCATTTACGACTTTTCTGGCAGGTCATACTGCTGTGGTCACAGCTTCTATAACGTTTTGTCGCTATTGCTTGTAAAATTTGTCACTGAGGGAAATAATAAGCTAAAATAGGCACAGGTAAGCACACACACAGGCTCCTTGTGCACAAATCCATCAAAGCTCTTCTCAAACTTTGCAACCACAAGGAATTAAACTGTATTTGTATTTCTGAAATAAAGGTGCAATTTCAACAGAAAGCTGTATTCTTCTTTGCAATGATGAATTGCCTGCTCTTTGACAAGTGGACTGGTGGGTTTCCAAGTCTCGTCATAGCTAGGGTCTCCAAGTGGAAACCACCTGTTCTCCTGTGTATACATCACATGTTTCCTCTTCTTTCTAGATGATCATGGGAACAGCAATGGCAGTCATGTAAAAATCTTTTTACCGAAGAAGCTGCTTGAATGTCTACCAAAATGTTCAAGTTTACCGAAAGAGAGGCACCGCTGGAACACTAATGAGGTAGTTAAATCTCTTATTTATTCTTGAATGTATCAGCTTACTTGATGCTTATGGATTATTTTTTGAGAGCATGCCATGTAATTTACAGAATATAATGTCCCTGGCTCTGGAACCTGTTGTTTAAATAATAAACTCCTATTGCATGTTGAAAGTGAGCTTTAAACTAGACTTGAAGGCAAATGTGGGAGCTGACTACTAGTATAGTAGGAGTCTATTGCTTGTGTGTGTGTATGTCACTTGTCTCAAAGAGTCAAATCTTGTCTCATCTTATTGACATGTTTCAAAATTGGTTAAAATTAGATAGGTGTTTTGGTACTACGTTAAACAAAATGTTATCTTACCATGTGTAAAGACTTCCGAACAAAAGAACAGTGCATGTTCTTTCCTGCCAAACAGGGTCCTGGGAAATAACTAGCTTACTCTTGCCTGAGAAAAGCTTGTTAAGAACAGGGGACACACAGAATTGGGCATTTTATACTGGCGTCCACTTATTCTGAATGTGCTAGTTTGCATATCTCCTGTTAATGCGTCACGGTTGGGTTCATTGAAATGAAACAGAAGTATTTAAAATTCAGGTGTCTGGCGGACCAAGGTAAAGTTGAAGAACAATCCAAATAGGTCTACGATCGCTTGCCTTTATTCCTTCTGGGCAGCAGGGCTGGGAGCTACACAGCAATACCCACAGTATAGTTTTAGTTTTTAGTAGCACTGTCTTACAGTACCTTTGCCATATTTGTGGGAATCGTCTAATAATAGAAGCAATCAACTCTGAGAAATTACTGTAAAACTCCGGTTAGCGTCTGCCTGTTGCAAGCTAACAGTTCTTGTCCCTCTAATCAATCATTTGTAACATCTAAACGTGTTAACAAAAACTGCGCTCACAAGTTCAGTGACTGCGAGTGGCAAGCTGAGCACAGAATCAAATACGGATCAGTTCATGTGTGTATTTTCAGAGTTGGAGTCCTTCATCCCCCCCTCCTTCTTTTGTCTGAAGGTTAAAGTCAAGTATCTATTTTTAACATTAAGTACTGTGACAGAATTAATCAGGTCTTTTGGGGAGTTGCTGGCATTGGCTCTTTTGTGTAGATGTTTTTGTCTTGGGTCATTTGAATTGAAATGTAAATTGTAGGAAATGTGGGTTGCAATTTATTCTGTGATAGCATTTATACTAATGGGAACAGGGCATGGAGTAATAGCAATTCCAGTTGCTCTAAAAGATGATATTTTGACAGAGACAGTTGAGAAAGAAAGCTCTCTGCACAGGTTTGTGGCAGAACGATGCTCCTCCTTGTTGGAAAGAGCTTCTTGGTTTTTAGTCACTTTTCTCCAGTATTTCTGTTGTCCCTAGCTTAGAGCTTTGTGCATATGTTTACACACGCAGTCTTTCAGCTTTTCTTTTTGAACAATATTTGGTGTGTGTAGCCTCCCAGGGTACAGAACGTGGCAAACGAAGTTAATCATATAGCTGAAAATCTTTATTATTCATAAGCGTGATGCAAATGGGAAAGCGTAGGTGCTTGCAAGGTGTAGTAAGCTAGAAGAAAAATTTGGCTGCGTAGCCTTCCTTCCGAAGGATGTGTCAGCATTCTGGAGAGGGGGACAGTGAACGGTTTTGGTGGTGCTTGCCAGCGTATTGCTGGTGTAGGTTTGTCTCATGCCTTAATTCTAGATGGATTGTTTGCTAATAATCACAGATCATTAGCTAGTATGTTAAAAAACCAAAACCAACCCACTTCTGTCTTTTTGAATGTCATGTTTGTCACGCTCATTTGTGTATCTCTCTCCTCCAAAACCTGTCACTGTGGCTGCCATGCCGTGGGGACGAGGAGCTGGTTCTGTACGTGGGTTATTACTGGTGCTGTCTCTGCCAGGGTATGTGGTGTGTTGGTTGCAGTTTCCCTGCTGCATTATTTAAAAGGAAGAGCTTTTCTTGTGGCCAGAGATTTTTGGCCTCGTTAGCTCAGAGGAAAAGAAAAAGAAAAAGGCAGAATCTTATGCCTAGATGAAGTCTTGGAAAATTTGTGTTAATTACGGGGGAGGAGGGAGCTCAGCTTACAGATTTTATTTCCCTCCCCACCCCCAAGCTGGAAGTTTAATTCTGTTCACTGTTATAAAACTTGAGTTTTTCTTAGGGTATAATTGAATAATAATGTTGGACTACATTTCAGACTCATTCCTAAGGGAATATATTTTTTCACCTGAGTACACAGGTGTTCTGTCTGTGCTGGTGAAGGCATGAGTTGTGAAATATAGAAGAAAAAGATGTATTTTATACGGTGGTACTTCCAGAATTTTTGTGTTAATTTCAAAATCACTGGTACTGCTGGCAAGGTGTCTCACCCATAGGGAGGTTTATTAAAAGATATAAAAGAAATAAAATGCGTGAAGTAACTTACAGATCTGAATATGCCTATGACATTGCTGTCCTCCCTCAAACTCATATGTGTTTGCACCAGCTCGCGGATGTCCGGTCTTGCCACAGACTTCCCCAGAGAGTGAGTGCAGTGGGAACTGGTGTGGGACGTGGTGTGGGATGCATCTCGAGGGGTGTCTGGGGCTGGCCCTCCTAACCCAACCGCAACCTGGCTACTTCCCGAAACCCTTAAGCATTTTCAGCTCCTTTGTACAGGGATGTTTCCAGCAAACTTAAACGTGGCCCTTGTACGCATCTGCGGGGCCGTGAAATAAAGTGCAAACGTGTTTTTGGCCACTGGGGCTGGTAGGCAGCATGAAGGGCACGTGTCGTGCGCTGGCGTGCAGGCTCGCTCTGCTGATGATTCCCTTGCATCTGCAAATGAGACGCTGCCGCGCCGGACGCGGAGGTCAGGGAGCAGCTGGGGTTTGTTCTTTCCTCTGCCAGGGCATTGCCATGGGAACGCTGCAAATAACTTTTTCCGAGTGCTTTCATCTGCAGATTGAGGATAATGGTCATATGTTGCTCTGGATTGGGTAATTGGGATGGAGAAACAATATCCTTTTGAGAGCTGAATAGGTTGTGGTTGACTTTACACTTAGTAAAATAGTGCTATGAGCAGCAAGAGAAATGGAGCATTTAAAAATGCTTAGAACACGTTATCGAGATGTTTGCTTTCCGTCAGATTATGCAGTTTTAACTGAAATGTTTGATGGAAATATATTTCCATATCAAGACGTCATCTCGTCCTAAATCAAGTTTATAGTGGCTTTATATTTCCTAGTGAAGGAAGTGTTCCTTCTAATTCAATTTTTTTTTTTTTACCAGAGATACAAAATCATAAATTTAGCCAAGCAATTTAATTACAGATTTACATTTTTTTGAGATGCCTGTGAAAGTGTGTGTGTGCTTATTTCTCTTGCTCTGGTGGAGGATAGAAAGGGGATTTTCATAGGATTTCTCATTTTAGGACAAATCAGTTAATTGCCAGAAAATTCTGCAACGCTCTGTGCTTGTGAGGGAGTTCCTTGCTCTTGGGTTTTAGTTGTCGTTCGTTTTGAACCGTTTTAGTGTTTGCGTAATACAGATCTGGTTCTGGTTTTGGTGAGCAGATGGAGCGAAGACTTCCCATAGTGCTGCTTGTAGCTTGCTTGGTGTGCCCGCGGTGCACACCAAACCTGGATTTTGGAAGTGCTGGGTCTCGGGTCCCTTCTGCGGGGAGCGGGGCTGATGCTCCCAAAGCAGCCCGGGTCCCTCTGGGTGCTCGGCTGAGCTCCCGCTTCGCCCGGTGTCTGTCGGCACTCCCCTCGCACCTTGTCCCCTAATAGAGGTGGCAAAGGTCACTGGCTCGTTAGCCGCTAATCGCTTTGGGCAGTGAGAGACACTGTCCGCAAAAATGCATCCTGCCACTTTCTGTCAAGTGACCCGGTTATCTGGGAACCGGGAGCTTCCCCGGCCGCTGTGCTCTCAGCGGCACGATGGGTGCAGGGGCTCCAGGCTGTCGGGGTAACCTTGTCTCTGCACGGTGCTTGCCAAAAGCGGGATTGCAGCTTTAAGCAGAGATGCCTTTCATTAATGGAGTTGGCAGCCGCAGTCATTAATCATCCTTGTAAACACTTAATGACACAGTACGAGAAAGAAGAAAAAGTTAAACATCGGAAATGTAAAATGCTACCTAGGGCTTTTGTTTCTGACCGTATTCTATGTTTACGTTCTCTGTTGGGAGAAGCCCAGAATTTCCACAGTATAAAAACCAGCAGTAATTGCTTTGTGTGCTTAGGCTTTTCTTGAGGGGCAAGGCAGAAATGCCCCGTTTTCCAATGGAATATCTAGCATCAACTTTTTACATATTTCGGGCTTAGGTCTTGCTTGGTAGTATGCAAATAAGTGCAATTACAAAACTCTGTACTTGAGCATTATTTAGCGCAGGAAGAAATACTTTGGCGATCCTGCGTTGCGGACCTTGAGTCGCATGCTCGCTGACATCTCTGATGTGGTCTTGCATTTTTGCTTTGCTTGCATGACAGTGACATCCTCCTCTTCTGCTTGACATCGAGTTATTTCCCGTCTTTTCTCTAAAGTGCAGAGAAGATCTTGAAGGTTTGGAGAAACCCAGACTGTTTCGGGAAGTGAGTCTCGAGCGTTTGGGCTGGCTATTATGCTCTGAAACGCTAGGAAGGAGTAGGTGAAAGCGATATGTCGTCTGCCACCTGCTACTCCAGTTCCCCCTCAGCCCCCCGGCAGATGAGCGTCAGGCAGCCAGTTACCGGCACGGCTCCTGTCATCACAAGTTTGTTCATCAAAGTACCGCTCTGGGTAAAGACCGAGCAGTATGACATACTACTACTTTCTTTTTTTTTTTAATGCTTTTAGGTGCCTTTTAGAATTAACTCTTATGTCTGAAAACTTAAAACACCTATTTGTTTTGAGGCTGCCCTGGATGGTATGGTGTATTGTAACACTTTGTTACCTTACTGTAACAGTTCATACCTTTTTTACCAAAGTAGCTTCATGTGTTATACGCTTGCTCTCAACCCCATGAATTTGTGGGATCAGCCTTTGTCATCACCACAGTCAGAGAGAGGAAGGGGTGTGTGTCCAGGTACAGCATCCCGTCTGCGATATGGCATCAAGATGCCAAACTCGCTGGGAAAGCAACAGCGCTCCTCACAGTTTCCTGAGGGCTGTAAAGTTATTCAGTGTATTTTGTTTAATGCTTTCCATTAGGCTCAAGTTAATTCAGATGTGTTTTGCTTAAGCGCAGAGTTTCCCGGAGCCAGAGGCTGGCTGTTGTCGTGAGAGCTCTGCAGCTGCCGAGCACTTACAAAGCTGGAACGTCCTCGTGGTCTGCATCGGCTCTGTGATCTCTCAAGAGCAATGAGAATATTTAATTTTGACTAATTGCCTGCTGCCCATGTGATCACTGAGTATAAAATATTACGGTGGTATTGGCAAATGCTGTTATTGGAAGTTTTGTTGCTTTCTGTTCCGCCGGATGATCCTCCGCTGGAGGAGTAGCGGGGAAGTGGTCACAGTCTGGCTCGTGCATGCTTTCTATGTAGCATCTCCTCCTGCCGCCACTGGTCTGGCTCCTGGGGTTGCCCTTAGGTTTGTGCTGAGGTGAGGGTGGAAACAAGTTAACGTAAGGTTTTGTGAATGAAAGGAAGTGCCTAGCTGAGGGCAAAATGTTTGCCAAGTGCTGGAACAGCCAGAGCATCTGTAAAATCAAGAATGTTGGTGTTGACTCACGTCCCTTGTGTTGGAGGTGGTGGTCTTTGGCTAGCCGTTGTAGCTGGGAGAGGCATGTCCCACCTGAGTTTGTCACTAGCTGGTGGGATGCTTGCTCTGCCAGCCGTTGGTACCGTGCTTTCCAAAGCGTGTCCATCCTCTGGCCAACAACAGAAATGTAAGAAAACCCACTTACTTTAAAGGAGAAGAAAAAGCTCTGAAGGTGAAATCAGAAGGAGATGACGTTTACACCCTGACTGGAGCAGAGTCAGGAGTAAACTGTTTGTACACCTGACTGATGCCGTCTAGCACGTGTGGGCGGCTTTTCTCGCTGCGCATGTGATGATGATTTAAGGCTGATCAGTGAACGAGATGGAAATTTCTCTTTAACAGAAGCACTTCATTATGGGTTTATTTTGTGAAATTAATGAAATTCTGCGCTTTGCTTAATGTACAAAGCAGAAAATCTGCTACTGGCTTTGCTTTTGCAGTTTCTCAGTCTTGTTTACATAATTAGTAAATGTTGTGAGCAGGCTCGGTGATTTAGCAGAATTGAAAGGTTGCTGTTCCTGGCAATTTTAAACAAAAGCAGTAATACCTGCGATGCTGTTCATGCTCTAATAGAGAGAGATTCCTCATCTTCCTCTTAGGAAAATCTGACTTTTTTTTCCTTCCCTTTTGTTAATGTTAGGACCGACGTTGTAATTGTATAATGATAAGTCTTTTTAAGTGGCTGATTTTGCAGTTCTGTGCAGTTAATGTGTCGGAGTCCTGGGACCAGATCGAATCCTGTAAAGCATAGCAAACAGATGAAATGTATTGTTTTGGGTAACGCACTGCCCTCTTGGCTTTTTTCCAAGTGAATTGGATTGAATGAATTAAATTAACTTTTTTACACTTAATGATAGTTAAAGAAAAAAGTTACTTCATAATTAGTTTTAGCATATTATACACAAAGTATAAAATGCTGATGGTATTAAACTCACTGGATTTTTGACATTAGTAACCTGTGAAAATCCTTCTGAATATTTTTACAAATTTTGAAACTTTCTAGCAATTAGCTTGGAGTGGAATTGGTCCGGTTTGTTTTGAGCACTCATGTAGCCGTGTCTCATATACAGGCTTCCCAGCAAATGCCCTCCTGCTCCTGTACGTGGAGATGCAGCTGCTTGTGTCTTGTTGTTCGGGAATGGACGGACTGGTTTGTGTGCTGCACCGAGTGACAGAGCAGACGAGAACAGTTCTTGGGTAAAAGGACGAAACCTCCCAGCAGACCTTAAGTGGCTGTTTCCAATGGAAGGGGCGTCCTGGTTTTTGCCATGTCGGGCACCTCCAGGTTCCTCTGCGGAAGGTGTGCCGTGTAGACAGCTGACATTTAGCAGCAACAAATGCGTGTCCACACATCTATTCTTCTCTGTAAGAGCGAGCTCTGAATCCTTTGTCTCATGTGTGCTTAACACACACACATAGAAGGTACCGTAGATTGCTCTAGGAATGCAGGAAAATAAGGTGGAATATTATTTCCTCTAATTGATTGAGCTGGTGTGCTTTTCCTAACCTGCATCATCTGTTGGGGCTCATCCTTTTTAATGGTGCATGGCTACCCTGAAGCATAGTATCAAAAGGGAATGTGGAATCCAGTGTAGGGGGAATAAAAAGTTGGAGTTACCAGTTACGTCAACCCTTCTTCAAACGTGAGAGAATCAGCAGAGTGCATTAATTTATTTATTATTTAGCTGTCTGTCTACAGGAACACCAACAGTAGTGGTAGGTACCGCTGCATCACGTATTGGGGTCTCTGGCTTGCCCAGCACGGAGTGAAATACTCACTGGTGTGTTAAACGAGTTGTACTTTGTACCGCATTTTACAAGGAAAATGTTACAACAAAGTCAATTTACAAAGTCAATTTAAATGTCTCTCTGCCAGGGACTGGCGTGGCATACATAAACACAAATGAATTGGTTCACTTGTCAAATGAATGGAAACTGAGGATATTACATTTTGTAAGTGATTGAAATCCTGTCTTCTCAGTCTCGTGTTCACTACTTCCAAGGGTGGCTGTTTCATTTTGAAGAGAAAAATTGGGGGATTTAGAGGAGAAAGAAAAACTAGATATAAAGGAAAAGTTAGTGCCAACAAAAGTGAAGATTTTATGCAGGGGCAGTACTTGAGAACAAGGACTAAGAGTGAAACCAGTTTGTTTTCTGCAGAAGGAGTGATCATTGGGGCATTGGGGGAGCAAAGTCTACTTGAGACTTTGGGGGGAGAGTGGGAGAGGGGAGAAATCTGTTGCAATAGGGGAGAAACGAAGAAAGCAAGCCATTGTGTTCATTCCTTTGAAATTGGCGTCTGTACCAGCTGTTCACAAACATGGCTGTGGATATAAAAACAGGAGCAGGGAGCTGTTTGCTGGCCGGTAGACAGCAGAGCGGGGTTAGCAGAGTGCTGGTGGGGTGTTGTGCTTTCCAGGTCTGCCCTGCGTTTAACTCCAGTTAACTCCAGTTTAACTCCGGTCTCTGGTTTAACTCCTGTCTAGCTCCAGCAGTGAGTCAATTGCCATCCCATGGGTAAAATGTTCTTGCGGTTATTTAAAACTCATCTTTATACAAACTTTGTATTACCTGAGAAGTCGGGAGGGAGCCTCAGGCTCGTGTTGGGGGACGCAGCACCCATGGCACAGACCTGCTCCAGGGCTGCCTGCGCTGGCAGCCTGTGTCCAGCCGCAGGCACCTGCCCACGGGGTGACTTCCCCATCTCTCACCTTTGAGGAATTCCTGAGGTATGGGGTCTTCCTGATAATATGATTCATGTTAATACCTTCCGGACTTAATTAGCTGCTGAGTCACTGCAAATCTGTGTCTGTTGTTGAATTACTTCTAGGTCGCTTGGTTTCCAAATCACTTTCCTCCAAAATGAGGTCGTCTTACAAATCTGTAGTGTAAATTGCGATTAAAGGACCCAGCCTTAGCACACGGGTGAAATAACAGCGGAAAAGCTGGCTTTTTGTTTCAGTTCACAGAAATTGGAATTGATAAACGTTGGAAGTAATGGCGAGAACTTAGTAACTCCAACGTGTGGCAGTAACTTTAGCAGGAGAGTTTGCCAGACACTGCCCATGAGGGCGATATTAAAAATGCAGACCTTCCTGCTTTCTCCAGCGGGTTCTTGACTGTGATATACGTAAAGCAGGAGCGATGCAGAAAGATGCGACGTGTTTTCTGGAAAAACATACAGGCAAATTAGTTGCACTACGCTTCAACTTTTAATATGGTGATTTTCTATCGTTGGTGGCTTCTTTGCCTTACGAAGACACGGTTTTGTGGGCTGGGTTTGTTTCTTGGCTTCAATCATGAAGCTGTTTTGGTCCAGATGAAAGACTCCCAAAACTGAGTGCCTTGCCAGGCAGGGGGAGAGGGAGGCAGGGGAGGGCGGCTGGGGGGAAAAGGGGTGTAATGCCCTTGGTGGGTGTCTTTCTCCTGAAGTTATCTGATGTAAATATTACATGTTCTGCATAAGTTTAGTATAGATAACTGACTACATCTTGCTTGGAAGGAGGTACCAAAGGGGTTTTTTTATAGCTTCTGTGTAATTGAAATTCCAGGAGGAGAGGCCTTTGTCTTGGTAACTGCATTTGAATCACTTTTTTATTGTAGTGTTAAAGTGGTATGTTACGATGTTAGGAGTTCAGTGTGTGTGTGTCAATAATTACTGTATTTCCACAGTTATAAAGCAACCTCTTGAAAAAGAGCATGTAACACCCTGAAAACAGATGATCTAGAAGTTGTATTGACAGCCGTTTGTGTTCCTACCTGAACGGTAGTCCCCCCAGCAAAGGAAACCTCTCCGTGCTGGAGCAGGACTGCATGCTTTCTGCATCGCAGCTCAGGCACTTGAGCCCTGCTGGTTTCTATCCTGAGCTCTGAAACACCTTGTGCGTAGTAAGAAACCAGCGCACCACTATGGAGATGGAAAGACTTGTCGAAGCCATTCTGCAGGGAGGTTTAAAAAAAAAAAAAAAAAGTGCTAGAAGTAGGAGTCGATCTGCGTAGCCAGGGTGGTGGTGGCCGCAGGAGGGTCTGCCGCAGCAGGCACCTCGCGCTTCAGCGTGCCCAGGTGGGAGCAGGACGCCGGAGGGCCCTGCCGCGTGCTGTGTGTGAGTTGCGAGAGCTTTGATGTGATTCCGTGGAAGGTACCAGTTTTACTCACTGAAGCTCCTTTGTTTTGCAGAGATCTTGATGCAGACGCCCTTTTGGATTTCTTTTTAATAATGTGTGACCCTTCACCTTTGATCCCTTGACCTGCATTACTTTGGTAACCATTTCATTTTTTTTAATTTCATTTCATTTTTAATTTTGGTGTGCAAGCTGTAACATTTCATCATTTTAAACTGTAGCATTCTTTGACCTCCCCAAATGTCTTTTTTCCTATGAAGATGTGTAATGTTGGCTTTTCTTGAATAAAAATTATATCAGTTGTTAAAAAAAAAATAAAGTATGTAATTTTCATTGGTTTTTGCTTCTTTTAAGTTTAACTGTGTGTATGTTTCTTCTTTAGTACATTACTTTTGTTGACCTGTGTTCTCCCAGTACTTAATCTAATTTATTTTGCTATTTCTGTACATCTTTGATTTTAATTTGCATTTCTCCACAGTTCTTTTGGTCAGTAAAACATACACTGTTTGGTGGGTTCCCCCCTCGCCCCTGGTCACATTTTGATAGCTCAAAGTAATCATAGGAGCATTTAAGATACTCTTATGAGTAAGAAATATTCTTTATTGTTAAAATTTTGTTCCCTGTCCTGAAGATAACTTTTCCTAACCATCAGCTTAAAACTGATAGCTATTTTAATAAAAGATTAGGCTTTAGACCAAAAAGAAAATCTCAGTCGAAACTCAATTTACATTTATTTTTACATTATCACTGAAGCCGAAAGGAAAGTTATCAATGCTTTGAGATGCGCTTTAAGCACAGATGTGCTTAAAGAAGCAGTATGGTGCATACATGGGATAGTAAAGCCCCCAAAGTTTAGTAGCCGTTTGTTTCCATTTTTCTGTTGAAAGGGTGTGGGCATATAAGAGACAGATTTTGGCCAGGTTCTATTTTTATCTTGTAAAAGATCATATGAAATCTACTGAGCACGGCCCGCTGAAGCACAGATTATTTTTTAAGTGTCTCATTATTTTATTCTCTAACATTTAATGCTGAAGTTTTAATTGCACACAGATGAAGCTGCTAAATGAGCACTGAAATGGATTTAGGTCTTCTCTGAGCCTTGTTGATGCTTATAAAACTTTATATCGTTCATTAGAACTACAGATTAAAATTGTAGTGAGCTGTTCACATATTACAAGCAGGCTTCACCAACCTCACCTGGCCGCTGCCCGTGTCTGGCCTCTTTTGGAGGAGCCTGAAGCCCATCTGAAAACCCTCCTGCGGATGTTTTCCCTCGAGAAGCAGAGGCTGCAGCAAGCTCCGCTGCAGTGTTTGCTGGGGGTGCTGCTGACCCGCGGGGCTGAGCCTGAGCTGCCCTATTTACCCCCGAGTCCTCTGCGGAGCTCGGTGGGTTGAGCCCCAGCAGGTTTTACCCCAGAGTAGTGGGGATGCACCACCATCACCAGAGTCTGTTTCAGGAAGCATCTTCTATTTTTAATTAGCATCCATGCTTGAGAAAATGGTATTTCCAGCACTAATCTTTGTGCTTAAACAGCAGGATCTCTGTTTTTAAACTGCCCTTCATTGTGTTTGCAGAGTCACCTGTTAAAGTAATGTGGCAGTCAAAAACAGTATTCAACCAGTTCTGCTGACCAGTATCTCCTCGTGTTGATGTACTCCGGGTTTCTCTCTCTGACCCAGTGGTTAGGAGCTGAGATGGAGAATTGCAGCCTACGTCAGTGTTTGAAGTGTTTGGGTGGTTTTTTCCTTTTCCCTTCCTGTTCCAAATTTTAGCTGTAACAGTTTTTGTGGGCCTAGAGTCATCAATTCTGGTATACGAGGCTGGCGCTCCTACATCGAGCGTGTTTTGGATAGCTGGGATTTGGCTCTTGCTCTGGTTTTCATGCTGCCTGTCAGCCTGAGAAGTATGATCCTCCAAAATAATCGTGAGCTATTTCTCCAGTCTTCAGAACAGCATTTTTAAAACTCAGCAGAAAAAAATTTTTTTTGCCCAAGAAAACTCCTTGAAGACTATTTTTCTCCTCCTTGTAACACATATTTTATATCAGCAGCAGTTAGACGTGGATGCCTTGACTTTTTAGGAAAGCAATTTTTAAAAAACCTTTATTTAGACATCTGGAAACCAAAGGGAATCTCCCTCCTCTCCGCAGAGGGCTGGCTTTCAGCTGTCTCCTGGTAGCACAAATAGCGAGGGGAGAAAAAAAGTGATGGAATAAAAATGTCTGATGTTGGGAATTTGAGTCAATAATATAAAAACACATGAGGTTAAAAGATGGCTAGAATTTTGTGTTTCAGGAGAGACTTTGTCATGTCCATCCTGCCTTCTTTTCATAAGGTAAGCGCTCGTAGCGATGGCAGTAGCTGGGTGTGTCTCACAAGATGTTCGGGTGACAGAGGATGATGCCTGCTATCTTTTTCATGATCTTTCCAGTTAGATGCAGATGGCCATTCACAGAAATCAGTGTAACGAATACGGATTATGCCTGTTTAGTTATTGCATGGGCTTCCAGGACGCTAGAGCTGCTGAGGAAGGAGGAGGTAAAGCCCTTGGAAAGGGAGGATAGGAACTGTTCTCAGTTTCCTGTATAAACAGCAGTAAATATTAGTAAGAAAAGCTGCTTCGGTAACACGGCAATAGCACTACCATTTACCCGAGCTCAAAGTCTGCTTCAGGATTCTGCTGCAGTGTTACTGGATGACAGCAGGTCACATCAGCAATGATTGTCCATTTTATGGCAAGAGATGATGGAACTTAATTCATTTCACTCAGCTTGTTTTTAATAAACAGGAAGTAAAATACATGTTTTCTTCAAACAATCAAAGAACTACACAAATGCTGGAAAATGTTGGCAGAGCAAAGCATTTGACTATTTAAGTATTAAGAGAATACTCTATTGAGATATTTGTTCCTGCTTAACAAGGTTTGTCTGTTACTCAAAGCTAGAATATTGATAACATCCACTCCTGAAACACGTCTTAATTT
Organism: Mycteria americana; assembly: GCF_035582795.1. Classification (NCBI taxonomy): domain Eukaryota; kingdom Metazoa; phylum Chordata; class Aves; order Ciconiiformes; family Ciconiidae; genus Mycteria; species Mycteria americana. The sequence continues at coordinate 11,209,023 of NC_134382.1, forward strand.
TGAAATTCATGCAATATCTTCTATTGCTGGATGCTTTTATATGGTAACCTTAACATAAGGCTAAATAGCTGAAATGAATACTTGGCACGTTTACTAGACTTAGAACGTTGCACGTCTTGCAGTTCAGGTAATGCAGCTGGGGTCAGATTAACCTAATCTGCTTTATTCAACCTAATGGACATACTTGTGTATCAATCATCTGCATGAGCTGTTCATTTAATAAAACATACATAGGCAACAGACAAATTACTCACTTCAGTCTGGACTACTTTGAAAAACAGATGTATCAGTCAACACAAGCAAACGTCGTTTTTTTCCCTATTAATAATAAAACTCATCCAAACATGCAGGATGAAAAAGCGTACAGGACAGACACCCACCCCACCCCACCCCCCCGCCCCCAAGTCTGTATCTGAGAAAACACATATTTCTGTACAGAATCTGTACGCAGTAAACTTCACAAATGGGCAGCCGTCCCCACTAATGTGTTTTAGGGTTGGTGGCTTCTAGGTGAGAATCCTGTGCTCTCGTGCTTGGAGGGGAAGGGGAGCTCCTGCTTTTGGGAGGAAAGCCCGAGTGCTGCTCCAGCCCGTTGGGCAGTGGCCGGGGGAGGACTGGTGCCCTGGCAGTCGGCTTCTTAGGGTGTTTCTCCTCTGGGGCTGGGGGTGAATTTCCCAGGCTTCTCACCCCGCTTGCTGCTCTGTGTATATATTGTTTTGCAAAGTCCTTAAATAATTTAATTATTGCTATTGCTTTCATCTTTAAATTCTCAAAATGCATTAAGGTCTTTGATTGCTGGAGGGGTAAGCCGGCGCCGTCGGGCAGCCTTCCATGACTCGGTCTTGTGCTTCTGCTTTTACTGTGCTTACAGAAGTAGAACTCCTGTAGCAATCGAAACCCTGCATTTGGCTTTCTGTATGTGCTAGAGCTAGGGTCCTCTGTCTTTCCTTCGCTCCTAGCTGCAGACTTCGGGTGAGAAAATGTTCAGTGATAAAAATGTGTTTTTATTTCTCCTTCAGGTTTGGCTTGTCTGCTTTTCAGCTCTTCTAGACATTGGAAATTCCAGTTTGTGTTTATTTTCTCTGGATTCCTTCCCACAAGACAGAGGTGAATTCAGCATGGATTGTTGGGGAGAGCCTTGGCTGGGAATAAGGATAATTGCAGTCTCTGGCTGTGCCACAGATTTACTGATGATTTTTTTTTAAGTTATTCACCTGCACTGTGTCTGTTTCCTCAGCTGTAAAATACGGGTAATTACCTCTATTGTAAAATGTTATGGGGTCTGCTGGTAATTATATGAATGAAGTGCTAATTACAGTGATTATTACTTGGACCATGTCTAGATCTGGGTGATGTTCCTGTTGTGATGAACGTATGAAACAAATACTACAGCTTGCCTTTCTCCATTCTTTCCGAGGGACCTGGAAGGGGAAGGTGCCGTGGCACTCGAGTGTAAATGCCTGATGAGAAGCACTACCACTTTTTCACCCAAGTCAGTCTATTAACTTCCTGTCTTCCCTGGTCCTCGTGCGTTAGCAGGGCGGTAGGTTGATGGGAGGCTAAGAAATTACTAATGCGGTAGCTGGATCCACGTGTAATTTGATAACAAGGGTTTATGCTTTGGCATTCGCTTTTCCTCTCAGAGATGTGAAGAAGAAAGCAGATTGGGGACCGTACTCTTGGGGATACCGATTGGGTTGGGGCCAATCTGTGTGCTACCTTGTGGCCTCAGTTCCTTTGGAAGATCTGACAGTGATGCAAGGAAAAGTGTCCTTCCAGCTGTTGAGATTATTTCCCCTCTTTAAAAGACTACAGGTTGCCAGATTTTATTTTCAAACACTTTGCCTTTCTCTTCTCCGCTTACTTAGGACACATTTTCTTTGTAGCTGGGAATAACTCTACTATCCACTAAGCACAGCTGGGTAGTGGAGAAAGAATTGATACTCTTTAAGGTAGAAACGGAGTGTTCTCATCCAGAAAATACTGCTGCTACTGCCCAGACGATGCTGTAGTCAGTAGTAATAATGAGTAGTGTCTTACATCTGTTAATGAAGAGAGGCTCCTACCCCATGCCAGCCTTCCCCGCACACACATTTTGTGGCACAGTAACAACGACAGTCGTGTTCTTGGTTTGTCTTGCTGTAGTTCTGCGTGCCCTGTTCTGCCACGTCTGCTCCTCTGCCTTTCCGGGTTCCGCTGGACGGAGTTCAGCTCTCACCGCCACATGCCCACTTGCCAGCCTTGCTTCGCCCTGGAAGAGCAGCCATAGATCTCAGTAACATCTTCAGAATTTGATAGCAAGCAAGAGGTGATACGCCGAGCAGCTCTTCCTTTCTCATAGTTTCATGATGGCAGTGAATTTTTAACTTTCAAGAGGAGGGTTTAGTTACTGTCCCGTATGATAATATGAAAAGGCTTTCCAGCAGTGGAAAGGCAATTTTTAATGGTGGTTTTGCACTTGAATTTTCCAAACTAGATGCTCATCTCTGACAGCTTATTTCTGATTGATTCTACATGTTGAAATCAATCTGGACTGTATCACGTCCTCACAGTATTTCAGTTGTTGGCAATGCAAAGTCCACCTAATGCAGCTTATTGGATTATTATTCTGTTTGGGGATAACTAAGGGAGACAAATGGTTCCAAGTACAGGTTTTTTCCAAGGCTTTTAGGTTTAAAACTTTTAAAATCATAACTGGAAATCTACCAAACAGTTGTATTTCTTTACTGCTCTCTAGATGCGTGTACATCTGCATTGACATACACGTCTGCATTGACGCAAGTTGCAGTTCTGTCTGGAAACGTATGCTTTGCGCCAGGACCTAAACCAGCAAGTCTGTGGCGAAGGTGTGCTGGCAGCGGCGTTTCCATGCAGCGCGCCGGGCGCCTGCCGCGGTGTACCCGACTCCCACGTTTTGTGCTGCTTTTTCCCTTTGCGCGCCCTGCAGCTGCACGGGCGATCTGCCACGCTGCAACCGGCGCTGCCGGTGCAGGGCCAGCAGCGCGGCGCTCCGGGAGCCCTCCGTCTCCCACCTGCCTCTGGCCAGCCTCCTCAACCACGGCGAACAGCACCGCGCGCTTTTGTGGTTTTGCTCTCGGCTTCGTAAACGACCTGTTTTTTTCATGACGGAATACTCGTGTGCTCCGGTGGCGGGTAGCGGTGTGCGATTCCAGACGAGTGAAAGCAGTCATTACCAAGTAGTAAGTGTATGGAAAGAACTTAACTTGTTGGGTGGAGGAAAAAGTAAATGAGGGAATGTCATCCCTCCCGCAATCACTCTTACCTCACTTTAAAGCATCTAAAATATCAGATAGTTGTCTGTATGTGTGTCTGTGCATTTCACCTAATATTCATGTTAGATTTAAAAAAAAAAATCATTGATTTGGGAAGCAAAAAACTTGGTTTGTTTCTACAGAACCATCATCTGTTAAGGTTAATTAATTTGGTGTGTGATGCTTTGAAAGTGAATAATGCCATATAAATGTTCTCACTGCACGTTGCACGAGTGAATTGACCTGTGTGCACTCTGCAAGTCTTGTATGGTGAGGCACATTAAATTACTACATAACCTAAAGGATAATCAATAATTGAGATTTGAGATTTATTCAACTCTAATTTTACAGCGTTCTTGCAAAAAGTGGGAAGGTGTACGATATCTGTGGGATTTCTGTATCTCAGTACCACTCTGAATGCTGTAAATAAACAGTGTGAGTAACATACGAACTTTTTTTATAAACTTAACTGTTTAGTAACGTAGTAACTGTCAACTCTCTCAAGTCTTCCTCCTCTTAGAAATTAGTGAACTGTCTGGTTTTCATGGTGGTGGCAAAGTGTTGCATAAAACCACTGTAGCTTATGATAAAAATGCTTTCAAGTATCTGAATTAAAATGTAGCATCACAATGAAAACAAAAGTATTAAAGTGTAAGTGATTCCAAAATAACATGCTGCGAAGTGGAGATTTCTTGAGTTTTGAGAGCGGGTTTTTAAACATTAACATACCCCGTTGGGGTAGCAATTGCAAACCCCAGTGAAATAGTCGAGGTAGCATTTTTATTTGTCAGTGGTTACTACAGGAAAATCGGCTTTAACGGGGTTTGGGGTTTTTTTTTGTTTGTTTGGGTTTTTTTCTTTAAATTACCTGTCATTACTTGGCTCTGTGAATCAGTAACTCGCACGCAAACATGTTGGATGCTTTCAGGCCGTGCACGCCGAGCGGAAGAGCGCAGCGGTGCCGGGAGTGCCGCCAGCCGCAGCCCCCGTGTTCGCCCCGTCCCGCCATGGAGCCCCATCCCCTCTGGAGGGCTGGTGGCCGCGGCGCGTTTGGCATCGCCTCGTAACCCCAGCCCCGCTCAGCTACCGGGGACGTGGCGCGTGCCGGCAGGACAGCCTGGCGTGTGGAGCAGCCAGCAAAGGCGACTCGTGCCGCCTGTCCCTGCCAGCGCCGCTGGAGGAGGAGGAGGAGGAGGGTGATTTCCTTCGGCGCCCCATTTCTAGCTGCCCCCGTCTCTGTATGGACGCAGAATCCCCACAGGAGGGTGCTGTGAAGGCATTTAATGTGCAGATTTTGCAGGGAAGATCGGAGTTTTGAGGAAACGGCGATTATAGGGAAGCCCAAGCTATGTCGTTCTGGCAAGGACAGTGCATGAACCGTCCCCTGGGAGGGATGCAGGGAGAGGTCCGGCGTTGGTGCTTGCTTGCAGCGTCCTTGCTGCCCGCGCGGGTGGGCTCCCATGTGAAGGTGTCGGGGCTGCGAGTGATAACGGCAAGAAAGCCGGCGCTCTCGGGTGCCGCGGGGTCGAGCGAGCAGTAACTGGCAAAGCATCTCAGGGCTGTTACCGCACCTCCCGCTTGCGGTGGGTACTGGGACCCTTCACGATGTCATCCATGGCCAACGGGTCGCGTAGCTTCTGGCCAACGAGCCTTGGGGCCACTCATCTGCTTTCCCGTCTGTATGTAGAATATTTAATCCGCATAAGCTGCAAAATCCATTTGGTTGCAAGTAGAACCTCTAAGTTCTGTCCTAAAATACTTTGTAAATTAGACTGTTTCATTCAGCATGATCAGAAAAGCTAATGAAGAATAACGGAGAAAGCTCTCTCTAGTACTTAGCTGTAAAACTTTTCTTTCAAGTATTTTAGATGAAGGAAGTTATTCCTTTTGTATAGCATATACTCGTGCCAAAATGCTTTTTTTTTGACAAGGCCAGTTAAATAACATTTCCCACGTGCTGCTTTCTTCAGCTGGGGTGCTGCTTCAAACAGAAATTAAGTATGATCATTTAAAAGCAGACAAAAAACCCCACCCCAGGGGCTCCTTGTTCATCTCTCGCTTCCACTCTGCCCCCACCCTGCTTCCTTCTATTGCTTTTTTTTAATAAACTTTTTACACTGAGGATTACAACTGAAGTAGAGACTTATCTTTGGGATGACCTCTAAAACACATGGGGGGATTAAATGCAATTCTGTTCTACAGAATATGGGTGCTCTGATTCTTTCTTTGAACGGCAATGAGATAAACTGATAGACCTGTATTATTGTGGGGTTTTTAAAACCAACTAGCTGTTAAATAAGAATACAGCACTCTTAAACTCGGCAGCTGGGACCTGCGTGCGTCCTGTGCGAGTCCCTAAGGGGCTTCGCTACCGGCCGCGGGGGTGTCGCTGCACGTGCTCGCTCTGTACCGGGGTTTTAGACACCAGATGTTTGGATGGAGACTGGGCTGGGCAGAGAGGGTGCTTTGTGTTATCCTGCATTTTTGGCACTCATCTTAAATTGCATCACCTAAATCTTTTGACGGGATGGATCATCACGAAGCTTACCTGATAAACACCGTGGAAGGATGGTGCCCAGCAGCAGCGGTGGAGCTTTGCCTCGTTACAGGCATGATAAAACCGAGCGGTTCTCCTATCTGCATGCGTGTTAAATTGGCCGCAGGTTATTGCAGATAGACTCAGATTTTGGCATTGTAAAGTGAGACTTTCTGCTTCCCGGAGGAATTTTGGCCTAGCGGTACCCAGCCGTAGTTTTGGTAGTTTTTGGTTACCAAGCAGTGTCTGTCTGGCTGTCAGAAAATTAGAGCATAAATTCTTATGCCGATCAGCTGTGTCCTTTGTGTCACCTCCGTGACCTCTAACTGCTGTACTTCAAACAGGCGCCATTAAACACAGTCGGTAACACCCTTATGTATTCTATAGGATCTTTTCCTCCTGCCATCTCAAATGAAAAATAAACAAAAGAGCTTAAGCGTGCAACATGCTAAATAGACTAATAAGCTGTGAAAATATTTTATGGGGAAATCTGGGGCAAGAGCTGTCTGCTGAAGCAAGCCTATTAGGCTTGGCAGCAGAAAGGCTTTGGGAGGCGTTCTTTGGGAGAGATAATTGAAAGATTTTTTCAAATGAGTGTATTTTTTTTCCCCCCTTTCTGAGTAGTTTTAAGAAATCCCACCCTCCTTAAATTGATTACCTCTCAGCATCAGAACGCCTTGGCTTTAAGTACCCGCTAAGCTGCTCCTGTGCTGGTTTGACTTTGCCTTTCTGTTAAATGTAAACCAGTTTTTAATCTTCTCTTTTAGAGGTTTTAATAGAAAGTAAATGTTTAACTTGCTTTGCTGTGGCATCCAAATCTTTAATCCATGGGAACGTTTCTAATGAAACGGAAACGTGCTTTTGTTCAAACCAGGCGTTACCAGCCGCCCCAGAGATGCTTCGAGGAGCGGCACTTTCTAGGTGGGAGTTGTACACGCGCGTCTGTTCCTTCTGGCAGTGGCAAAGCACGGGTAGCCGTGCCGCTGCGCAGCTGAAGGTGGAAGAAGCAAAAGGCCAGCGGCACGGTTTTGAAGAGGCAAAAAGAGACCGGTTTGCCTCTCCGAGAGCCGGGGAGGCGGACGACGATTCCTGCTTGGAAACGCCCGGTGCTCACCTGCCCTGAGCTAGAGCTGGTGCCAAGATGCGCACGCCGGAGAAAGCAAATCCTCGTCCGTGAGCTGATGATAGATGATGGGTGTTCAGGAATGTGACGGGGAGAGCGGTGAGAACCCTGTCTCAGGACGGTTTCCAGCTCTGGGGAACGGGGAAGGGCTGTAAACGTGCTGTAAATTCAGCGTTTATGATCACTGCCTGCAAGTTTAATCACAGCTTTTTCTGGAGGTTTACATTTGGAGATTATATATGTGTTCTGATGGTGTTATAATTGTTGCTGCTCTAGTAAATGAGAGCTGAAGCAGTGCGCGTGCTAAGAAAACTCTGAAAAGTGGGCTAGCATCAGATTTGGTTCCTGTTACACAAAAGGGGGTTTCCGCTCTTCTATAGCCACCTGGTTCATTTATTTATGCTTAAATTTAATTTTATTTTTTTAAAAAGGCATTTAGTGCTCCAGGACACAAATACTGCTGGCAAATTAACAGGCCAAATTCAAAATTCATCAAGGGGGGAAAGCACAGAGCAAATATGGATGGGAACTATTTCAGGTGCAAAAGCAGCCACCCGTGCCCGCTTTGGCAGCGAGGGCAAGAACGACAGCTATTTATCCCTTCAGACGCATTATCTGCCTCAAATAAAAATTGGGATTTTTTCAGGCTGCAAGCACAGCAAGCCCTGGAAGACTGAGAGCGCTGCCGAAGCTCTTACCTGCGCGTTTCCGACCGGCCCGTGCCGGCGGGAGGGAGACGCCGTTCAGGGCAGCTGGATTCAGAGAGGCACCTACAAATACTCCATAAACGCGATTTCTAGCGTTTTAAAGATAACTCCATTAATATAGGTTTGTCCGGATAAATAAAGCGCTCTAATTTTCAGGCTCGTATTGCAAGTTGTCAAGCTCTGATTATGTAAGTGCCGGTGTTATAAATAGCCGGGTGCATCTGGCAAGCCCTGGTCATCGGCAGGCCGAGTTACGGTGTGCTCGGTAGTGAAAACGGGGAGGACGGTTCCCTGCCGGTGTTTTGGCTTCTCCCCTCGTGCTCCGTGCTCTCGCCAGCCTGAGCTCGTTGTGGATGGTCCCCGTCCCCGCAGAGCCCAGTGCCCAGGCTGGCGATCCTTCCCGGGGACAGGGGCGAGCTTGGATGCAGGAGCATCCCGCGGCACCCAAATTTGTACCCGATTTGTGCGTCAGCTGGGCTGTGTGTGGAAGCCAAAGAGAAGAAAGCTTTCAGTAAAATAATAAATCTACTTAAAAACAAAAGAGTTTACTCCTTGTGAGAGTGAATGTTGGGATTAAGCACGGTGTTTGGAAAAATGTAAACTCAGTGTTTCAGCTTTTCTAATGGGTTCCTGTGCAAGAGATTGCCAGATTTGACTTTATTTCGTAGGTATTTGTTACCGTGCTTTTCTTCCTGGGGAGAAAAGGGAGCTTATTGCTGCCTCTTGCAGGGCTTGCACGGAGGCGTTGCCTTTGAGCCTCCACGTTTCAGTGTTAACGTCTTCTTTCCCGTGGATGAACTTGGCGCAGAAGCTGCTCTCCCAGCGTTGTCTCACAAATGGAGTTCGTTACCCGGTGTGCAACACCCGATACGCACACGAGCTGAGACAGCAGCTTATTTCCAGTTTTGCGCAAGACCGGGTGCTGGGTGCTAGCTCCACAAAGCTAGCACCCCCTCGGTCATACAGGTACAGTATTTATACAGTCTAGCTATGCATATGCATAAGTAATTACACAAAGCAGTTTTCTGTTGGTCTACATTTCTCTTATTTCAACTTCAAGCTACAGCGCGACTTTAACATGCTGTGCACGCTCAGAGGCGAGGGGTCTCCGCTTGGGCCGGGGTCTGCAGCTCGAGGGGTGCGACTTTTAGGATTTTAATGAGGACAGTTTGCGTGAGGGTGCTTCTTATCACACTCCTACGAGTAGCTTCAGATTGTTCCCAAAACATCTTAATTAGCTTACATATTTCTCCAGGATGCGTTTCACTTCCCAAGGACAATAATGTTGATCAGAAGTTCCGCGTTCCGGTCTGAGTCCCCCTTACCGGCTTTACGTAAGTCCTGGCCTTCTCCCAGCTCCTGTTGACTACCCCAGGGGTCCCGCAGCAGCCTGCCGCCCAGCCCGGGGTCCCTGTGCTGCCCGCCGAGTGACGCTAACAAGACGCCTTTTTTTAGGATCTGTGGAAAGTCCTAGCTGAGTCTGGGAAGAGGGAGGGAAGAGCAATAAACCAGACATTTTGTCCCAGCAGAGTTCACCTAACAAATTGTCTGCAGTGTTCTTACCAGTAATGGAAAAAAGAAAAATCCCCGTTTCTTCAGAGGTGGGATGCATCGGGAGGATCACCAAGGCTTCGACTTGTTGCAGCTAAAGCTTCAGTGCTCTGGGAAAAAAAAAAAAAAAAACGTAATAGCAAATAGCCAGTCGGGGTGACTTTGGCATGTGAGGAGCTGGAGCATCTGGGCTGGTTTCATTTTCTGCATCAGTCCGCACAGACACAAATACCTACTCTTGTTATCCTCGCTAATTTTGTGTTCTTTCTTAAAGGGAATTGGGGGGGAAGTTTGGAGATGTCTTTTTTTGCCAGCTTTTTGTTACTGTCAAGGTAATGGGTAGAAATCCCTTTTGACCCTAAATGACAGGTCGCTGTAGGCTGCAGCACATGGAGCAAAATAAAACAGTTCTGTCAAGGACTTGTCCTACCCCGCTGCCACAGAAGGCCGGCGAGGCTGCGGCTGCGGCTGCGGCGGGGTGCAGCGCCAGCTCCTCGCCCGTGGGCTTTCTCGTACCACTTACGGGGTCGGGCATTTTTAATTGATGCGCTCGGCTGAAGGCAGGCGAAACGAGAGGATCGGGTAAAATGGAGGAGCCCAGCAAAGGCTCAGGGAGGTTTTTCTCCATGTTTCTCTTGTTTCTTTGGTTTGTGACAGAGACCCAAAAAGTTTCATTTTTCAAAATTGGTAGAAAACAGCAGCATTTCAAGGAAATCCCTTCTGCTGGGTGAAGGCGGCCGCTGCATCCAGCTCCACTTGCTCTTCCCCGGCCGTGGCAGGGCTGGCCGTGCCGTATCTCATTTCCACCGGGAATTTTGGACCGAGGTCTGCAGCGTCAATATGCTTACGGGCTGGCATTGCATCATGGGCGGGTGCCCGTGGAAAACAATGTCACGTGGGGTGTCCCAGCAGCGTCTCTGAGAAGAACTTGCAGTTCTCCGCGAGATGAATTATGCGTGGTTTGCAGCCATCCGCAGGGAAGCAGAGCTGCTCCTTCACTGTGTGCTGGATTTACAAGTTGGAATTACAGCATATTAACTTAAATGTTTAATTTTCTGAGTTGCAGTCCTTCTAATTAAATTAATTTGCAAATTCTGTCTGTTTGCTTTTTTTCCTTGACTTTGTTTCCTCTTTGACCAAAATCCTAATATTCCTCATTGGTCGCAGGCGCACGGCAAGCGTGGGGGGTCGAGGAGAGCGGAGCCGGCGCTGCGCTGGGAGGATTGCGGTGCGGTTGGGAACGTCGGTGGAGGTGCTTGCATTCCCCGTAGCCCGTAGGAGCGGATTGAAACGCTGCATCAGACATATGTATCACCAAAATAATAAAAGTATTATGAAAGCAATCAGGTGTAAGTTACCCGCTTGGCATGTTAGAGGCAGCTCCTCCCCTGTGCAAGGCCAAGCGACTCTGAATTCATCCCCCGGGATTTGGCGTTAAAACGTGTTCGCTGCCAGCTGACAAAAGAGTCAAGCTTGGATTTATTACACCGGCACCTGCAGTAAAAAATGACAGATATGAAAATGTATTTAATTATCATTCAGTGCCACATCTCTGTCTGCTCCAGTCTCGGTGCTGCAGCTGTTGGCACACACTTTATTTTAAAGTCAATGTGCTTATCTGGAGAAGAGCCCCATCTCCCCGGGTAAATTGGCTGGGGGGAGCGGGGAACCGGCGAGCTCCTCCGAGGCGCAGCTGAGCAAATGCAGATTTGCATTGCGCTCGCTCGCGTTCGCTGCCTCATCCCCTGGACTTCCCGGCAACTTCCCGCTCCGCAAGGAAGCGTGCCCTCCGAGCCCGGATGAGCGGTTCCCGGGAGGCGCGGGGCAGCCCGGTGCCGGGCAGGCTGCCCACGCGCGCTGGACGTGCCTGCCTGTGCCTCCCCGTCGCTGCCCAGCGATGGCGGGGCGCCGGTAGCGGCTACCGTTACAGTGCACAAGCAAAGATAATTAAACGACCGCGCGGCAATAATTGGCTACAGTTGTTACGGGGGGAAGACGCGTCTCAAAGGCGACTGCGGTTTGCAGCAAGGTCAGGGGAGACGAAACATGTCGTTATGCAGCAGAGGCACTGATAAGTCTCTTTTCCAAATGCCGGTTCCTCCAACGTTAACTTTCTCCGTTGTAATACAAAGCTGTGCGTGGCACTGGGGAGGTTTAGTATGTATCGTGTGCAAGGTTATATGTATACGTATGCATATGTATTTGGCCCGTCGTGGGAGGTGGCCCAGGTGCTGCTGCCCAGCTGATCCCCGGCCCCTGGGGTGCCGCAGCCTCTCCCAGCTGCGGTCAATGGGAGCTGACGAGGCTGTTGGGGAACTGGGACAAGCCCAGCACCTGCCCTGGGCTGAGCTCACTTTTTCGGAGCACCCCTGCAGCGCAGAGCCCGGCAGCCCTCTGCACCCCTCGCCCCCCATCGCCCCTGCGGCTCCCTGGGCGCCGGTGAGTGCTCCCGCTCGGGCAAGCCTGTGGGCTGCCTCCGGTTGTGGCTGTTTTGGGGGCGGGGGGAAGGCAATTCAGAGGGTGAGCTGGGGCGTGTGTTGGCTGGTGCTGGGGCCGCAGGCTCTGCCGTAGGACGCCGGTCGCTGTCGGTGCCCGCGTCGGGAGCGGCAGCACGTGGGGATTGATGCTGTGCTCTGTGACTCCTGGCTAACAGCAGCATTGTGTCTGTGGAAATCGCCAAGGTAGAAAATGCTGTTCTCCATTACCGGGAGCATAGGAAGGCGGCGCGTACGCGGGCGGGTGCGTAATTCCCTACCGCTGTCTGCAGCCCACGGCGCTTTCCACAAAGCCCTTCAGAAAAAACCACCAACAAATCAGGGTTTTAATCGGGGCGTGTGTGTTTAAAAGGGAGCTCGTGGGTAAGGGATCCTCCGTCTTCTGGCGTCCTTCTCCTTGTCTTTGCGTCCCTGTGGCTCGGCGGGGCGGGGGCTGCTCCTGGCTCCCGAGGGCTGAGGATCCGGGGTGGCCGAGGAGCGGTGTCCTCCACGCTTTGTAAGAGGAGGAGCTGCTGCCAGGGCTTCGGTACCGCTTGCGTGTTGCCTGTGGTCACCAAGCTGCTCGGAGAAAAGGGTTTTTTGGGAGAAGACAGACATTGATTCTTGATGGCTTCCGAAGAAGTTAGGCAGGAGCTTTTTGGATGTGAACTCCAGCAGCTTTGCACCATGTGGAGGAAACAATAACCGATGAGTAGAGGTGGTCAAAGGAATCGACCAGAAACCATCGGGAAAAATCTGATTTTTTGCAACGCTTAAGAGGAAAACAAATATTTTGATCTTGCCAAAACACTTTTGACATTGGAGCACTTTCTTTGCTTTTAATAATGATTTTAAAAAATATGAAGTTGAAAGCAAAAACTAGAAGCGATCTGGAAGAGAAGGGTTTTCTTAGATGCCCTTTCACGGGGTGCCCTCGCTTTTGTGTGCAGCATAGGGAGTTGTTTGCTTTTAGGGGAGATTTCGCCTGGCAGGAGCATCTCGCGCACCAAAACTCGTCCTTTTTTTGGTGGATGCGGAGGTTTCCCCCCGGGGTTTTGGGTGGGGGAGCCGGGCAGGCACGTGGGGCTGTGCTGGGTGGGCGCTGCTCTCCATTAACCAAATTCAAAAGCGGAGCAATCGGCTGAAAAACGGGGCTTTTAAGAAGTCTTCAGAGCTTGTGGCCTTAATGTTCTCACTTCTTCAGAGTTTGGGGGCTGCGGGGGCGCTGGGGCTGGGCATCGCTCTCCTGCGAGCCCCTAACCGGGAGCGGGGGAGCTGGGCTGGGGAAGTCTCAGAGCGGGTAGTGAGACAAAGTGGTTTTTAGTATTCATGAAAAATGCTTGTGACAGCCTTACCCCAAGTAATGAGAAGCCACCTGCAGTTCGGAGCAGTACTTGATAATGCCGTAATTAGATTGGAGATGCAAAAAAGCTCATTAAAATTAAATAACATATTTGTCACTGTTTTAAGAGGTGCAGATTGCCTCGAACCATTCTGGTCTCTTGACCTTGAGTATTTTGGCGTAGTCCTCGCTGTTGAGAGCGCGAAAAATAACGTCGGAGCATCCCGTGGGCGGTTTCGTGGTGGTGGTTTTCAGCACAAGGGTGCAGGCGCTCGCCTTCCCCTGGTCGCGTCATTTGGCACCGGCTCGTTTTCGCTGCTCTCGCCAAACGGGGCCGTGCTGCCGGCACCTGGACGTGGCGTGGGGGGATGGACCCGGCCCTGCGGTTTGCAGGCTGGGGCTGGGGCGCAGCGGGCGGCTGCTCTTGGGAGAAGCAGTCCCTGCCTGGCTCCGTGGAGGCACGGCTCCGCTCTGCTCTCCCCACGTACCTCTGTAGGTTTCTTGCCTCGCGGTCGGGATCCCATCCCTCGTTAGGCGAGAAGGCACCTTCCCATCTTCTTGGGAGCCGGTGCTGCCTTTTGCTGTCAAACATGCAAAGAACTTCCAGGGTTTCGTGGAGTTTGGGGTAGCTTTTCCGGCTGTTGCCCGCTGACGCTGTGCGGGCAGGCAGCGATGAATGTCCCTCGCCTCTCCCGCGCTGTGTCGGAAGACCGGCTGAGAGCTCCTGGTGGAGCAGAGCCGGGAGGAGCCGGCGCTGGAGACCCTGCAGTGCCAGACCCCGACTCCCCAGAAATCCCCAGAAATCCCGACGTGCGACGGGGAGTGACGTCAGACCACGCTGAAACGCCGCGAGCTGGAGGGGTGGGGAGGCAGCTTGTGAGAAGGTGGGAGAGTCACTCAATACAATGGCTTCTCCTCCTTGCGAGTGCAGATGCAAATATACTCGGGCTGCGAATTTGTGCAATGCAGAAACGCAGGCTTCCGAAGGCATTTGTCTCCATCTCTTCAGTTTTTGATGAAATACAATAAAATGTGTTTTAAATCCCCTTCCTCCCTCCTGCCTGAAAAGGAACGAGCAAAGCCCTAACGGCATCTATTAACAAGACTGTAATTTTCCAAAATTAATTTTTAATGACTAATTTGTCTTGTTTTCAGCTGTTTTATACAACACCTATTGTTTAAACCCCACTTGTTTCTCCACAATGTCACCATGAAGGAGACTGGCGTTGGTTCAGGATCTCTGGCTAGAGCATCCGTCGCCGGCTTTGCTCTCGCCTGGGGAGGGCTGCTCCCCCGAAAGGGCTGCACCCTCCGAGGAAGGGGGGCTCTGGGGAAAGGCAGAGGTCACTCTTTACAGAAGGGGTTTCCCTTCTTTCCACCCCAAAATGGGGCTGCTGCCAAACAGACTGCTCCCCTCGCTCGGGGTCTCTCCCTCCCCGCTGCTGCGGCCACGTGCTGCCCTTCCCTTCCGGAAACGTCAGCTGGCCGGGGGCTTCTCTTGCAATAGCTTTTATGCACAGAGAAGAGAATCAAAACCAAAAAGTGGGGTTTTCTTCCTGCTCCTGGCTCGTTGTGAGTAATTACACGTAGGTGTCTTGGAGTGGGAGTGTTTACAGATACTCCGTATTTTTGGAGCATGGGGATTTTCCCTTTGTGGCACTCGTGTTGTGAACAGCACCAAAGGCACCGCGTCTGCTTGGCCTGAAGCCTGAATCGTCTTTTTAAGTTGGGGTGGGTTTGTTTTGTTTGTTTTCTGGTTTGGGAATTGGAGGAGAGGAGGGAAAGGTGAGTGTCCCCGAGCTTCTGAGGAAGAGCATCCTTGCAGGATCATTGCCCATCGCTGTCTCCACAGGATGGGAGTTCATAGCGTGACTTCTGGTGCCTTACAGAGAAACTTCATTTTTTTTTTTTTATAATACTTTTATCCCCCGCTTAGGAATGATCTTCGAAGGGCTAAGAATTGGGTGCTAGCAGCTTGTGCTGCTTCGCAGCTGGGCACACTGCTTGGTTTTGCTTATTGCTGGTCATGTCAATGTTTTCTTTTCTATTCCTGGCACCAAATGGGAGTTTTTTCAGAGCTTGTTCTGACTAATGTTGATGAAAGGGCAAAAATTCATTATTAGAGAGAAATAGCTGATGCTGGGCTGGCATTCCCCAGGTGGATGAGTAGATATTGGGGAACTTCTGTAGTGAAATTTCTTCCGCAAAACCTTGCCTAGTGGCAGACCCCACTTGTGCTGCGTGGGCTGAGCTGCAAGACCCACACGGACCCCGGTGTTTGGAAACGCCGTTCCCTGCGCAGCACCCCTGCCTCTGCTACGGCCGCCCAGGTCTGTGCCGAGGGTCTCCCGCTGCCCGGGCACTGGCCGGCTCGGGGCCGCTCGAGGTGGCTGCGTGGGGGTCCCCAAAAACCGGTACGAGAGCCCGTGATGGGCAGGCAGAGCTGAACCTTAAAAAAAGAAAATAAAATAAGGTGTTTTCACAGGCACGGGTTGAGATGGGACCCATCCGCCTTCTCCTCTCGGGCTGGGTACTTGATTATTAGCAGAGTAATCCTCGTCCATCGTCCAGGCGAGGGAGATGTGAGCGAATGGGTCTCACCGTTGCTGACGAGTATTTCCAGATAAAACGGGAAGTGCGATTCCCGCTGCGCTGGGAGCGGAGCGAAGGGTTGTTGCTCTGCCTCGCTTGGGCTCCCGGTCAGATCCAGGTGGGTCCTTTAAGCAAGTCTCCAGCAGCTTCAGAGGAAAAGAACCCCCCCAAAAAGCACTTAGCCTATGTGGTTATACTGAGGAATCTGCTGGCAGAGTAAACCCTGGGTAAACATCCTCAATTTGCTGCCTCCTGAAATGGAGCAGCTTTTAGAGTTTCAAGCCACAATTTGTATTCAAATGAAGGTCATTTGAAAGGTGTAACATAGTAAACAGCCATTATTTCATTTTGATAGTGGTACTAAAATTATAGTGTTGGTTGAATTATTTTAGTATAGGACCATTACCATCTCCCTAAAACACTTATAGGGATTTTTATATCAGTGCTGCAGTCCTGAAATTAGAGGAAAATTAAAAATCACACGGCTGTGGTAGGGAAGTAATTTTTTTGCAAGCATGCCTTCGTTTTATCGCGCATTCTCTTTCCCTTGCTTCTCTGCCAAAAGAGAGATGCACGTCTTCTGTCAGGGGCTGCCGCTGACAGATTGCTGCTGCTGCTGCTGCTCCTCTCCCATCTACTGCCGTGAGCCGTTTCCGTTTTGGCTGCAAATTGCGCTGGGGCAGCGTCCTCATCCTGCAGCAGGCTCCATGCTGCTCGGCAGCTCCCGCCCGCACCGTCACGGGGCTCGTGGCTTGAGAGTAACACGTTTGGGGATCAGCGACGCCTCAACAGTGATCAGGCTTCATGGGAAAAGGCGTTGTGCAAAAAACAGGTGGAAGAAAGGATGGCAAAATGCTGCAGGGTCGCTCTGGGGAGCTCCTGCAGGAGCCTGTGGTGTTTCAAGCCTCTTGCTCCAAGGGTGGAAGTACCTCTTGCTGGTGTCTCCAACTGCACGACGTTTTCCTGGTACCTTCAGCCTCCAACCCATCTGCCGGCCACGGTGCCGAGCGTTGTCCTGTCGTGGCAGAGACGGCTCGCTGCTGCCGAAGCGCTCTCGCTTCCTATGGTCTGGAGCAGAAGTCTTATGAGGAGCGGCTGAGGGAGCTGGGACTGTTTAGCCTGGAGAAAAGGAGGCTGAGGGGAGACCTCATCGCTCTCTTCAACTACCTGAAAGGAGGGTGTAGAGAGGTGGGGGTTGGTCTCTTCTCCCAGGTAACAAGTGATAGGGTGAGAGGAAATGGCCTCAAGTTGCGCCAGGGGAGGTTTAGACTGGATATGAGGAAATTTTTCTTCACCGAGAGGGTTATCAAGCATCGGAACAGGCTGCCCAGGGAAGTGGTTGAGTCGCCATCCCTGGAGGTATTTAAAGGACGTTTGGATGAGGTGCTTAGGGACATGGTGTAGTGGTGGGCTTGGCAGTGTTAGGTTTATGGTTGGACTCGATGATCTTAAAGGTCTTTTCCAACCTATACGATTCTGTGATTCTGTAACGCCAAGCCTCCAGCGCCCGCGGTCCCCGGGCTGCCTTCGCCAGGGCAGACCGCTCTCCTGGCTCGGGGTGGGCAGAGACTTTGTGTTCAAGTTGGGCGTCCAACCCAAAGTTTGGCACGACCTCACGGTAAGTGCTGCCCAAATGCCGACCGTGTCAATGTACACCTTGACAGCGGTCACCATGACTCTACAAAATGCATTTATTTACACTAAATTTGAAGTACGTGCAAGGGAACGGCAGCCCTAAGGATGCACTGTTTGCAGCGATAAATTAATGGCTGTAACGGAGGAGGAGAGCTGGGAGTCACCGTGAGCAGGCCTCCGAAAATGTAGGCACCCAACCACGGCCGGAAGGGTCCGGCACCTCTGCCTTGCCCGGCTTACCCGCTGGGTGTGCCGTGGGGCACGGGTGCCGGGGATGTGGGGGCGGGAGGTGTTTGGGGAAAGCAGGATCAATCCGTCTCCCGACTCTGAAACAATTCCCTGAGGACAAATTTCTGTGCCAGGAGCTGGAGGGAACGTGCCTGCACCCGCATCCCCGTAAAAATGCAACTGTGCCGCAACGGGCCCTAATAAACACGCCAGCCGCGTCCAGGTGACCGACGGCTGGTCTGGGACCTTTCAGGGAGGAAGGGCATCGAGATAATCTTGGTGACAAGCTGAAGACTTAAGAAAAATCGCTGCCTTTGCAATTTGAGAGTTGACCTGCGTGGTTTGACTTCCATGGCACGCTGCTCTGTCAGGAGCTCGCGATCCCTGTCGGTAGGGCGCCCGGCGCTCGCAACACCCGGACGAGCTTTAAAGGCTCGCCTTGCTGAATGACGGGAGGGCTCCGGTTTCCCATGAGTCAGGGGTTTCATGAGCCACCTGTAAAATTTAAAGTTTTTTTTTCCAATAAAAGAAGGTGCCATGATGTTGCCTGACTTCAGAGCATGGTATATCTTAATAAATACTCGGGTAGGGGAGGAGATACACACTTAAAATCTCTCTGCATTTAGTTTCTTTTAGGAATACATGTAATAAAAGTTTGAGTTAATAGAATGACAGTAATTTCCCCCATCAGGGCTGCTGGGTGAGGGTGGCTGGACGGAGCACGGCAATTACGGCTGCTATTAGGTGGAAGGGTTGATGCACAACGGGCTGCGTGTGAGCAGGGGCTGTCGGACGTGAACAAAATCTTAATCGTGAAATTCCCATAGATTATTATAGCTGCCTTCATTAACATTTTCACACTCGGCTGGCTAACAAATGAGGAGAAGGGCTTTCTGTACCGCTGGATTTATAATGCTCCAAATCAGCTCCGTACCTTGGTGTGTGCCAGAGGTCTGTGCCTTCACCCTGTGGTGTGCTCATATTTAAGCAGAAGGGATTGCATGCTTTTTATGGAAGGGAGAGAATAAAAACAGGTGTTCTGTGAGTATTTTTAGTGAAAATCTTTATTGGTGATAAGCTGGTTCTCAATAAAATGAAGGAATACCATGCAAATAAAATTCCCCTTAATTTATAATTCCTCCAAGAATTTAAGATGTGAAATTTCTATTTTCTAGCTGCATCTTTGGCAAAGTTCAGATTGGGTTTTGATCTGGTTTTTATGTGTGTGGGGTTTTTTTTTATTTTATTTTATCTGTTACTGCTTAAACTCTGGGGTTTTTTAGTTGCATGAGGAGGATGCCGGTGTATATCCACTGGGAAAGAGCGTAAACTCTTAAACCTTGGAAGTTTTGCTGCTTTCACAGTACCGGAGCTGACACAAATGATGCACCAGCCATGGAAGGTGTTGGCTGTGGAAGGCCACCACGTCAGGGCGCAGGTCAAGGCCATGCCTCGTGTCTCTTCCCCAGCCTCGCCGTGCCCCGGCCTGCTCCTGATCGCGGTTTTGCTGCTGGAGCGCTCCACGCCAGCAGCGGGACAATATGTTTTCATGATGAAATCATGGGGCGCTCAGGCGCAGGGCGACGTCGGGGTGGACGGTCCCCATCCTCGGGTGAAGGATGCTCTCGGAGAGCAGCTCCTCAGGAGGTTTCAAATGGGGGGGAAAACCTGCAGCTGGATTGGGATGCCCTCGGAGATGAGCATAGCAACCTGTTCCATATTTATTACGGGCAACAATTTGACTAAGGGAGAATTTAGATTAATAACGTTCAGCCCAGAGAAGTAATTTCCTTTGAGAAAGCGATTTACATGCACTCTGCCAAAAAGAGCCGTCACCGTGTGCTCTCATCGTGTCAGCTCCAATAATGAAGTTGGAAATAACATGGGAGGTTAATAGGTCCTACTTATCTCCTTAGCACCGGAAAGGAAGATTTACAGTGCGGAGCCTGGTTTGCATATTTCCATTGGAAATGGAAAGGTTCTTCCCAGCCGAGATTGATGAGACGTCGTGGTTACAGGGTGTCTGCTCTGCTACTGTTCACGGCTGAGGCTGTAAACCTTCTTCCCGGGGATGCACTCGTGCCGGAGGGAGCTGCCTTTCCCTGGATCACTGGCCAGGGGCTTATTTAGATGCCTGTGCCGCAGTTCCGGCAGTAATTATTTTTAAGTGGCTATATCTCCTCTAAGCCTGGAAGTTCGTACGGATGTCGCTGCCGTGGGATGGTTAAAAGACGGGTTGAAGCCTGGTGGGTTTTCCCTGGGAGCCGCTCGTGGCGGGCGAAGGGGAAGGTCGTCTGGAGATGTGGTGGGAGGAGGCACCAGCGTGGAGGACGCCTGCAGGGCCGTCCTCTGGGCATACATCAGAGTGTGTTTATCCTGCTTAGCCCCCAGGGAAGGTGATCTACGTGATGGTCCGTAGGGCTGGGAGCTGCCAGACTCTGCTGGCGTGTTAGCCGGGACCTGTTCCCTTAATTAGCAATAGTAATGACCTTGTCATCGCTGGCGAGGACGCTGCCGCCTTGGCTTTCGGTGAGGCTGGAAATAGCGGGAGCCGCCCCTGTAATTGCACCTTCCCCCCTCCACCTTGCTTACGCAGGGATGGCAGCGGCGTGCGCGGGCGTTGGAGCCCTGTCACTTCAAATTACTCTTATTGACTCCCGAAGGGCTCGTGGCACGTTATGGGCTATTGCAGGAGCTATTTCATTTCAAACAGCAAAGCTACCTGTGAGTTACAGGAGTACAAAAAAGCTCTCAAATTCTTCTTCTGCTTTCCTCCTCTCCCTTAGCTTTTTAGAAAATAGCTTTCTAACTGCTCTTCTCTCCCAGCAGATTTATGTTTGGGTCCTCAGCAGGTTGTTGGGCTCTTCCATACTGGGAGTGAAACAAACTTGGAAAAAAAAAAAAAATAGAATTCCCCCTCGATAATTTAAGTCACATAGTGCACTGAAGCCTGTTTAAAAGAATAACTCTAAAAGGGATAGAATTTTTAATAAATGTTCTGTCTAGCACAAACTGTAAAATATTCATTTAAGTCGGTTATTTCGCATTACTGAGTAAGTGCAAGAAGAATTAACTTTCTGAACAGCTTAAGGTACAATTCAGTAATAACCTGAGCCATTTAATGAATGAAATATTTAACATAATTTGCATACATTAAGTGATGGGATACGGAGTGTAACCAACGTAACTCTGAGTCAGAGAGCAGAACCAGGAGGAACAAACAGGAATTCCTGGGTGTGAACCCCGACAGCTTCCCTTTGCAGCAGCACTGGGACGGGGAGGGAGCTGAGCTCGGGGCGTCGCGCTGGGCAGCCCTCGAAGGCGGGGGACGGACCGCGTCTGTGTGGTGGGTCTCGCCACCTTGCTGCCATCTGCCAGGGCAGCCCTCCCTGCAGCAAAACCCCCCGCGGTGGGCGAGGAGGAGGAACCTCAATGCGTTTGACTTCCCTGGATGGCATTTTTCTACTTCTGTGTACTTCATGCGTATCCGCAAATAGCGTAGCCTTTCCTCGTCGCCTCTTCTCGCAGTGCTCGTCTCCAGGGTGGGGACTGAGGAAATGGCACTTTTGCCTCCCCATCTTTGACTTTCCCGTGTGAACCAAGCAAACGGAAACAAGACCGTCTGAAGACGGGGGCACGAGCAGGCCTGGCCAAAGTGGTTTTGGATAGGCGGCACGGGTTGGGGCGAGCACTGCTTCTGCTGCTTTTCCTGCTCTTGAAAACTCCCAGTCCCACAAAACACAATTTTTTAAAAAATTGTTGTTTTGTTGAGTTTTTTAATCAAATGTTATTTTAAGCGCAGATGAGAAGGTGGAAGATCTCCACATGCCAGAGACTCCTCTTGGCAGCACGATGCTTGTGTGATGGCGTGAAGCGCCTGGGAGCTCCCCTACTCCAGAACGCTCCAGGCGAGCTCTGACCATAGCCGGGTGCAGACCCCCCCAAAGCCCGTCCTCCAGGTGGGGCTGCCGGGCTCTTCCTCGGGGCACGCCTGCTCCAGGTCGTCTCCGGCTGCACCGTCTCCCCGCTGGTGCGTTCGGCATTACCTGCGCGTCCAGAGGGCTCGCTGGTCGACATGGGCTTTGTGGCTGAGCTGCCCTGAGGGATGCTGAGCGTGCACGTTGTGTCCCCGAGCGGGCGTCCCTGAGCTGGCACTGCTTTAGGATGGTCGCAAGTAAATTGGGGCCAATTAAGGCAGTGAAAACCCCAGGAAAGGAAAATAAGAGGTAAACCTTGATGCTTTCCCCCATAAAAATAGAGCGCGCTTTAACAGGCATTAGGTGACCAAGCAATTTGTTCTCAGCAGGTCGCTTCAGGAGGAGGTAGTTGCTAATTTACGTATGCCCAGAAATTGCAGTTCATAATCAAAACATTGTCAGGGTTTGATTCTCAATTATGCCCAATTAATATGGGACTTTCAGTTAGTTTTCCCTAACTTAAGTGCACTTCAATTCGTTAAACTCTTTCTTCTTCTCTGTAAGTGGCCAGCCTTCTACAAACTGTATAGTGGAATTAAGTGTCCCAGGGAGAGAGTGTGTGTGTGTATGTATCTCTCTATATGTGTATATCTCTCTCTTGTGTGGGGACGGGGGTGGCTGCCCGGTGACTGAGCCTGGGGAGCGCAGGATGGACCTGAGGGCGACCGGTACGGCACATGGTGATCCAGGTATGGCAGCACTGAGGGCTCTATAATCGTCTATTACTTTATCCCATCCTTTTGCGGCCTGGCTCTTCCCTCTCCTCTCTACCACCCTGGCACGCTGAGCAGAGGTGTCTGTCGTGCTGCATGCCCCGATGACCTCGGATCACCTGGAGGTGATGCCATTAGCGCAGACCCTCACGGGCTGGATGAATAATGCATCTTTCTCTTCCAACCCCCCTTACTTTACCTTTTGGTCTCCCCCCCAGCGCTGTTTCTATCATTCGCCTGCTTGTTTAGGTCTCTGGGCTGGCTTTCCAGCCTGTCTCGTCCAGATTTCCAAATGCCTTTTGTCATATTCACGTGCTGCCTTCTCACTGCTCACCTTCCAGGTCGTTGGTAAATATCAAGCAATAAAGGATGTAGGCTGAGGACTAAATATAAAAGGAGTTAGGCAGGGAATCCCCATCTGGCTGGGAATGCAGAGCTCCTTGATGTCAAAACTGACTCTTAAGAACTTTAAATGCTTAGAGATAGAGAAAAGAACAGAGTAATTCTGAAATGCATCCCTTTCTTTGTTAAACAAGATTTTTTTTTTAAAGGTATATATTTTAAAATAACCTGTGAAATGAGCTCCCCGCTGTGGGCACGAAACACAGACCTGGATGAGTATTCAAGGTCCCCTCTCGGCGGCTGGATTTGGACTACCTTAAAAGAGGGAGGGTTGTTTTCATCCCTGCTGTCGATTTGCCTTGACAGTGCGTTAAAGTCAATATTACCCTAAAAACATTCTGCTTTCATAACAGGCAATTTTGTTTGTGTTGAAAATGCTTTGTTTGATTTCTGGAGCCATTCATTACAGGATCAAGGCTTCAAATTGGAGCCAATTAGGTATAAGAGTTGCTTTTAAAAAGCTTTTTCCAAACGCCAAGAGCTTGAAGGTTAAAATGCAGTGAACTGAGCATCCAGCCCCGCGCGCGGGGAGTCTCTGCCAGGGTGGCCCCGCCGTGGCATCGGGTACCACCCGCGGCCGGCATCCCCCTCGCTGGGGCTGCATCCCTGCCGGGAGCCGGTGGCTGCAGTCACGCTGTGTACGGTGGCTCGCCCTTTTTCTATATTTAGCAAGAAATGCATTAGCATGCCTTTTCCTCCCTGAATTCCCTCTGGGAATGGAGCTAGTAAATAGCTGTTGCACTAAAAATAACACCTGCACCAGCCCCTGGCAGCCTCTTTCCCTTCCCTGGCTGAACATGGACCCAAAGGGCTCCCACCCTGGGAGCAGGTGTTTGGATTTATGGGTATTTTTATTTAAAAAAAAAAAAAAGTAGCAATCAACCACTTAAAAATGTAAAGACCATGAAACTGCCTGTAATGCTTAACCTTTGGAAAACATTATTAGTGCTCTCAGCCATCTCCTCTCTATTTAATAAAACACGAGGCAGCCCCGGCACAGCCCGCAGTGATTTTCCAGCAGTTGCTGGCAGCCAAAAGGTGACCCGGGATTGCGCAGGCAGCCGGGCCAGGCAGAGCGGCCGGACCGCTCCAGGAGCATGCGTCCCTCACGCTCTCCCCTGGGCGATACGGGCATCGTCCCTGGTTTTGTACCAGCTTTGTGGTCGACTCCTTTCCGAGGAGAAATGCAAGAAATCCTGGGCAATTTGCTGCCCTGGCACTGCTCAGAATTGTAAACAGCTTTTATCACACAAATAATGTCCTTTTTTTCTTGTAATTTTTTTTTCCCTTGTCTTTTTCTTAAATGTTTTCTCGAAAGTGAGGAATGAGTAAAATCTCAGAAGTCTGAAAATAACTTGCAAAGAATTTATGGTTCCCTGGTGCTGCTCTGGTTTTAGGATATTTACTTTCTGTTCAAGATACCAAATAATTCTGGGTTGGAGGGTGAGTTTCCAGCAGATGAAAATCAGCTGGCGATAGCGGGTCCTTCTCAGGGGCCAGATCTGCTGTGATGCCACAGCCTAATGGCCCTGGGTTAATAGTCGTGGCTGGATACCTACCTAGAGCAGAAATATTTCCACTTTCATGCCCCACACAGAAGGAAGGGCAGTTTGATTGCAGCCATGAGCGTTAAGAGCTGCACAGGAGCTGATCCCATCCATTAATCAGCACTTGGGAGATGCTTCCAGAAACTTGACCTGTTGTTCCCATTTTTGCGAAGAATCCACCGATTTACTGGGTGAGATCGGGGGGGGGGGGGGGGGGGGGACGGGACGGACAACAAACACACCCCAAAACCAACCCAACCCAGCAGCACCAGCTGGGAATTGGAAATTGCAGCTGGGTTCCAATACTCATTTTTCATGGTTTGTTGTTGGGTTTTTTTTTTCTTTCTTAACCTCAAATAACAGTTAAAAGGAGGAGGAAGAACTTAACGAGCCATGAATGCTTAAAATGAGGAAAGAGAACCCAGCACTTAGATTTACAGCACAAATGGCTTGGGTCTTAACTTAGCCTGGGAACAACACTCCACTTTCTAAGGTGTTTTGGGTTTTCTTTTTTCTTTTGCTGTTGCGGTTGCTTCCCGGCGGGGAGGGCTGGGGGACCCATGCAGACCCCCTGGCTCTGATGCTCGGTCCGTAGCTGCTCCGTCCTGCCCGGTGGAAGGAAGATGTATTTCTTAATTGGCTGTGTAATGGGATCATTTATAAAGTTTTAGGTAATAATACGAACAATTTCAAAAGGTCTTTTTTATCCTGTTGACACCCTAGGTTTTGTTTGAGGTTTACTTGGATTAATTTGGAGGATGTTTGGGGAAGAGAACAAATACCTGCTGGTATTTGATTTTGTTCGCACAGCTGCGCGATGAAGAGAAATGGCAGCAGAAGACCTTAAGCTCCGCTATATTGTCTCTGGGAAGATGCGTGAGGGATAGCTGGGTCCTAGAAATAGAAGTGCGGAGACTTGTCCCCGCAGTTAACCGGAGTGTTTTTGGGTCCGAGCATCGGGGTGACCCAAAAAAGCTTTAATGAACGAACGGGCACCGCGTTTTGCGTCTCTGAAGGCTGCGCAGCAGGGAGCTCTCAGTTTCAGCTAATAGCTCTGTGGCCTGTGAGTAATGAGTAATTAATTTATACTAATGTTTGAATAACGTTTTTTTCTGGCCGCCTCTACTTGTTTACTCCTATATTTGACATTGGTCCTTCTTCCATTTAGATTTTTTTATTTTAATGGAGCAATACAAGATTGTGGACTCTTGCAGCAGGTTGGCATCTGGCGATCAGTGGACGTGCCTGTAGGAAGGACAGCCGGCAGCCGTTAGCCTCTCGCGGGCCCCTGTTCTTTTGGGATCTTGAATACTTAATAAAACACTTGGGAATTGCATCAGCGCACGGCACGGCTTAATTTCAAATGCTTTTTGTAAAGTTCCATCGGCCTCACCGTGCTCAGGTACGGGGCTGCCAGTGCTGTGATACTCAGGACTCGATCGGTACGATTTTACCTGTTCACAAGTACAAAACATTAAAAAGTATTGCAGGAATGATAATAATGAATAGCACCGGTAATTTTTTTTAAGATTAAATGTTTGCACAATGATACAGGGATGCTTGTGCGATATTTACAGAGCACCTTGGAGAGCTGGGAGAGTCTTTCACGTAAACAACACAAAAGGAATAAAACCATGAAATAATCATTTAAGGTAAAGCGACTCCGTTAATGAGCTAGACCTTCAGGAGAAGAGAGGTCCCCGCACTTGGAGGGCGGGAGGGGGATATGTGAAGCACGAAGGCAGCAGCCTCCAGGACACCATTTTGTGCTAATTAAGATACGAGGGACTGAGTTCATGGCAGGACAGCGCCGCTTTAGCCGAGGAAGTAAAATGTCCCAGGCACTGCTGTCGCCAGGTTTCCGTGCTTTGCGGCTCTCTGTCTGACCAGCATCTTCATTCGAACACAGCTTTTATCATGATTTAATATGTATCTTTTAAGGAGGATTTTAATTCCCTGTTTGAAATAAGAAAACGCCATAAATCAGAGACAGAATCTTTTAACATTTACAGCTTTAAATGAATTCCTGTTGAGAGTCTCTTAAGCCAGATTTATATCTGATTCTGCATTGAACTGTGTCGTTATGTGGGACTGAAAAACTCTTACAAAATTAGGCATAATGCAAAAACATGCTGAAAAGACAGTTCTGCAGGAATGTGGAACATTATTATGTTAGAGAATATTGGAGTGAGGAATATGCAGGAAGGGACAATTACCGTGGATATTTTCCTTTTAATGAACCTTGCACAATTCTTTGGTGGAGGGCTTTGCTGCTGTCTCCTTGCAGGAAAAGGCAAATTGAGAAAGCCCTGGTATTGTCACCTCATCTGGCGTTTTGGCCTAGCTGCCTCGCCACAAGGAGCAGGGCTTTGTGTCACCTGCCGTAGCGGGAAGGAGGACGAGCCGGGCTGGACGTGATGCTCGCGGGCAGAGCAGGGTGAGCTGCTGCCCGGGGGCTGGGAGGAAGGTCGCCTGGGCTGGAGGGACCGCACGTGCAGGCTCGTTAGCGAGGCCACCGTGTTCCTAATCCACGGGGAACACGCGATGGGTTTCTGGTCTCGACTCGGATCGAGAGCTGGGGCCAGCCGGGGCTTTGCTCTGGCGCTGGATGGAGATCTCCTCCCCGGTGGGCGTACGGGCGGGATCTGCTTGGCATCCTTGTGGCATCCTCGTAGCCCAGCGCCACCGACTGCGATTTAAGACTAGGCATTTGGCAAGTTAGAAAAGAATAATTGCAAGGACCAAGCACAGTGTCCTGCTCTGACTAGTGCTATTTGTTTCGTGTCCATGTTTTACTCTTTGAAACCCACAAGGAGGAAATCTCTGTAGGCTCCCAGCCAAACGACCGTAGCAGCAGGCTGCAAATAAACAAAACCCAATGTTTTCCCCCAAAATGTGTTCCTAAGACCAGCAGTCCAGATTCTTACAGCTTGAGATCCACAAGCATGCTCCAGCCCCCTTGTTTACTGGGGCTGGAGTTGCTGGACTCGGCCAGTCTTGACTGGAGATATGGAACTGCCTTTTGCGGGAGAGCGTGCCCGGTGCATTGACGGAAGGTGATGGGAATAGGTGACGGATGGTGACGGAAGGTGATGGGAATAGGTGACGGATGGTGATGGAAGGCGGCATTGACAGAAGGTGATGGGAATAGCTCCGCGGGTTTTCCTCTCCACGGATCTCCTTCGGTGTCTGCCGTGGGATTGCTGCCTTGATGGGGGTTCAGCTTGAGGTGCTTCCTCGCCTGCGATGAGCTCCTGCTTTCCCTTAAAAAATGGCAATCAAGCGGGTTTGAACTCTTCCAATTTGGGTAGAAAATAAAAAGTTCAACTTAGTGCGTTTGTTGATGATGTGGTACTTAAACCTGAATAAAGTAGGGAAGAAAAGATCACTAACGCAGATACTGCCTGAAGTACTGCTTCAGTCACTGTTCTTCCAACTGAGATTAACTTGGCTGTTTTATTGAAACAAGCCAAAAGAGCTAAATATTCTCAATTTGCCTTCCTCAATTGAAGAATACAATAAAAATATGAGGTACTGTCTGGAATATGTTTAATACTATAGCCCACATGCCTTAGCTGGGGAAGAATTAGAGAGGTGAAGGGAAAAAGAGAAAACTCTATACAACATTACAGTGGTATGTTTTATATAGAGATCCCTTGTGTTTCTCCCTCACGTGTGATGGGTTGGCTGGGCTTGGTGAGAGACTGCCAGAATAAACACAAAGTGGTTCAATGGCAAAGTCGTTTGGGGCCTTTTCTCTCCCAAATCTGTATCTTTGCAGAATTTTTTACCTAAAGAGTGCCCTTTGATTTTTGCATTCAGCAGGGCTCAGTCTTGCATTGCCCGCAGAGGTAGGCTAACAGAAGATGGCCTGGTCTGTCCCGCCGTGATGCACCAAAGTGCGGTTGGGGTTTGCCGGTCGATGGAGGAGAGCTGCAGAAATTAAATGTTCCTCTTCCGTTTCTGTGGGAGTTGAAGGCAGGGTAGCATCTCCCTGTGCTGCGTACCTGCTCCGGAGCACGGGGACGCTCTTCAGCATCTTCAAACCGTGTGACTGTTCGAGTTATGTAAAATAATTGAGGTTTTTACTATTACACAGTAATTAATGCATCATAGATACCTGTATCTTACTGAATTTTCTTTTTTTATCCCACTGCACATTTGACTCTTTCAGGCTACGGAAGAGAAGTCCTGTTTGCGGTACTAAAGCAGACAGGGACAGCAAGACGACAGTTCACATGTTTCTTTAAATCACAGGGTTTAGTCCAAGGTCCTTTAAAAGAAAGAATAAGAATAATAAAATAATAATGTAACGATCTGTGGGTATTTTCCAGTAAGTAAAGATTGGGCATTATTTAATATCGCTCTGTTTTACTGACTGTCCCTCAGTTTGGGACTCAAATGAAAGATAAAATCTATCCTAATCCCATTAGGCACCGGCTGATTCAAGGCCTGACTTTGCCAGTACTTGCAGCTAACAGTACTTCTGAGCCAAGTGGTTCAGGACAACCATTGCTGAGTGTGTTGGTGCAGAATTATGGTCTCGCTATTATGAAGACCCGTTGCATATTCAAGTTTACTATTTTCCATGTGTATCTGGCAGGTGAAATTGCTGAGCAGATCTCGTTTAATTCTGGTGTCTGTTAAGCACTGCTTATTTGCTTGATTGGGGTTTTTTCTTCTCCTTCTCATGTGTTTTAGAGAAAATTATTTCTCGTCTTAATCCAGTTCCTTCATACCAGGTTAGCCTTGAAAATAAAGCACTTGAGTTGTCCCCTTGCTACTCTATAGAAGTTTAAGAGTGACGGGGCTAGCCACTTTGAGCTCTGGTCGTGCTGACCTGGAAGAAATGCCTTGTTTTAACTGAGCTGAGCCTTACAAATCTGTACAGCTCAATTGGCGTTTTCCTTCTAGTAATAAACACTCTCCAGCAACTTCTCAAATTAAAATTTTAATGAAAAGTATGACAGAGTGGGCTGAAGTCTTAAGTGTGCTGGAAAAAGATCTATGAATGCAGTCTAAATGGGATCGTGTAAAATAACCATTAATTATTAATTATCAGTGGAGAGCATCTGAATTTGCGGGGATGCAGGAAGGCAGTTGTTCAGCGGGGATGCTGTGGGGTACCTTTATCTGGATAGATCACGTTCTGCCTTTCCGTGACGTCTCGTTGAAGTGTTTAGGCATAGGTGTAAAACCTGTTGTGGCTCAGTTTTGGATGACGTTGGCTGCACATTGGACTCTTTTTTTTTTTTTTTTTTTTTTTTTTTTTTTTTTTTTAGGTTTGGTTTTGGTTTTTAGGGGTTGTTTTTAGGTCTTTGTTAGTGGGTTTTTTAGTGTGTTTTTGGGTGTTTTGGGTTCCCTCCCCCCCGTGTACTCCTGTCTCTGTCCAAAATTTTCCTTTGGGAATATGTCCAAGCCTGTTTGAACCTGTTTTTTCTGTGGTGCTGAGGCTGCTGTTGGTTTCCCTCTCTTACTCCCTTAACTTCAGGAGTTAAACCAAGCTGCTCGAGCGTTGACACTCGAGGCTCGCCCCTTTCGCCGGCGCCCTGGGCGCATGCTGCCCTGGCGTGACCGCGAGATGCCTTCGCAGTCAGATGACTCGATCAGCTATCGGAGCTCAGGATTCCTAAATGTCATCCTATAATGTCTAATTAAGGTTGCAGTTTGAAGACATCATGTACTTTAATTGAAAACTGTAAAAGTAATCCATTCAATTTTTTTCTGTTAAATTAATATTGTGGACCTTTAGCAGATGGTTAGCGAGACGCTGTTATTAATGACAACATCGCACTGCCTGCAATCCAGCCGCTTGTCGCCGTGCGCAACGCGGGGAAACAAGACGTACATCTCCCCAACCAAATGCACTTTCCACTCCGTGGCTTTATTCTCCTGCGGTGCCAATTAGCGGTCCCAGGGCTGCCACTGCGCCGCTTCGGCAAGATTTAAACTCTGCAGAGGTGTTTTCTGCCGCGGCTGGGTGAGGGAGCTGGCAGCAGCCGGGGGCTGCAGGTCACCTTCTGCTCTCTGGCAAAGCAAGGGAAAGCAGGAGGCTCTTTGGGCCCCCAAAATTGTGGGGTTTTTCTTCCATTAGGGTAATAGCCCAAGTCGTCTGGCTTAAGCTATTTGATGATATTTTCACGGGTATAAATAAGTGCCTCCGCGGTGTGCGAGCACGCGCTGCGTTAGTAGGGGTGAGCTCTGCACCTCCGTCCCCGCATCCTCGTGGGTGAACGTCGCTGGGTCGTGTTCGCCGATCCCGGGTTTTGGTAACGAATCTTTTGTTCCCCCCTCTATGCTTCCTCTCTCCCCTCTCCTATTGCTTTGCTGCTTCCCAAAGGGGACAAACAGCAGCAGCGGAGACGGGGGAAAGCCGGAATATTTATCGCTCTCTCCTACGCAGAGGCTCTAAAACGGCTTCTGCAAAATAAATCTCCTTTAAGACCCTTCCGGAGCGGGGTTTGGCTTATTGCTCCAGGAATAAAGAAAAGCCTGTCCTTCCCCAGGCAACTAGCTGGGAACCCCAGCAGCGATGGCTCGGGAAGCCGCCACGTCCCGGCGACTTGTGGTTTTTCTGTCTGCCAGAAAATGGGCGTTGAAAAACCAGCCCTTTGCTGGGGGAGCTGCGGTGGTGGAGCACAGGGCGAAGCAGGGCACCCTCGCCTCGGTGGAGAGGGCATCCCCCGGGCGAGAGCATCGCTCAGGGTGGAGGTGCTCGGAGGGAGGAGCGTCAGGGATGCCGGGATCCACGTTCCCCCACGGCGCCTCGTCCTTGCGGAGGAGGAATTTGCATCGGCTCCGAGGAGATGAAGTTTGAGTCCTGACGAGGCAGGGACCTCGTAACAGAGCGGCTCTCGGGTGCTGAGGCATCGGGGACCGAGGCGCAGCGGAGGCTTTGTGCACAGCAGCCCCCCGGTACCGCCTCCCCCTGCCAGGGCAGGGAGCCCCTCGGCACAGCGGTGACTGTAAAGGATTCAATTACTTAGCTGCAGATATTGATAATAAAACCCAGCTTCCATCTAATTAGATGGAACATTAGTTGGTGTACCCTTACTCAATTAGAAAAATACATTTTAATTGAAGTTTTAATTTCTTTTTGTCTTTCATTCCATCGTGATGGAAGAGGCAACGTAGTAACTGGAAAGTTTGCTTTCAGGTACCCTGTATCAGACGCCAAACGAGGTAACGCCGTGCCGCCCCGCTTCTCGCCCTGCGTTTTTGGGGGCAATTAGAGCGAGTCCTGCCAAAGTGCAGCCGATGCTGTGAGGCTGGGCGGGTTTTTGGAAGAAAATTCACAGCACGCTTTGGAAAACCAACGCCACGCGAGTCCAGCCTGACAACCTGCTCTGGCTTGTCTTGGGGAAATGCAGCACTAGGAGACCTCTGTCCCGTCAGCCTGCAGCTTGTATCGCTAGCGCAGGCTGACGGTAGGGCCGAAGTAATATCTGGGTTTATTCCCCTTCTCAGCTTCCGAGTGTGCAGACCAACGTTTGTGCTTTAGAAAGCTGCAGATAGGTAACGCTTCAAGACTAAAAAACCAGCACTACCTGCAAAAGGAAATAAAACACTTTGGTGTAAAAGATTTTTGTTGTTGACAGGTGTTTGTCAGCCCGACGGCAGC
This sequence comes from Mycteria americana, assembly GCF_035582795.1. Taxonomy (NCBI): domain Eukaryota; kingdom Metazoa; phylum Chordata; class Aves; order Ciconiiformes; family Ciconiidae; genus Mycteria; species Mycteria americana. Next base: position 11,240,743 of record NC_134382.1, read on the forward strand.
CCGACTTGCATCCCTGCTCAGCACTCAAAAGCTGTGTTTGCTTTTCTCTTGCTTCTGATTTCTCCCCGGCTCACCGAGCAACATCCCTTTTGACTATTCCCTAGTGCTATTTTAGGCCAAAGAACTGGACAAATGAAATGGTATTGCACTTTTTGTTCCAGTGGTGCTAAACAAGGTAGTGAGAACTTGCTCTGTGTGGCTTTCGGATCAGTTTGTAGTTGTGATACTCTGAATATTAATGGCTTTGAGAGCGGGGACGGCTAGAAAATGAAAACGGCTTGATCCCAGCTGAGGAGATGCTACATAATCAACATGAATTTGTATTTTCATTTCAGAGTAGAAGGACGATAAGGCAGTGATGGGCTGGAATTTGTCTTTATAGCAGCAAGGACGTGGAGATTTCCTAAGAGAATAAATGTGCTTGCTTAAGAGATCACAACTTTATTAGCTCTGTGGTATAAATCCAGAGATGTGTACAAACTCTCCTGCTTTCTCTTAAAACTTGCATATATTTCAGGCTTATTAACTTGGATGCATATAATTCATACGCAGTAATAACTTGAAATTCAGACTTTTTTTGTTGTTGTTAAAAACTAATGATTTATTACTTGGAGACAAGATTGGTGCCTAAGCTACCTGGCACGGGGAATCCTGTTGGGGTTCCAGTTTCTCTTTCTCTTTCGAGAGGTCAGGTGGGAATTGCTGATACCCTTGCAACGATGCAGAGATGACCTGGAGGGGGGTCGAGCTGGGAGGAGAGAGCTACCGCTCGACTCCATGGCTTTAGACAGCCCCCTGGGACCGTCTCTGGGACAACAGTAATCCCAATTAGCTCCTGCTAAGGAGTGCCTGCGCTCGGGGTTTCAGGTGAGAGCCGTGCGGGATTATTGCTTGCCAGCTCTGTCAAGTGATGCCGCTGCGCTTGCAGCCCTGCTGTCTCCGGAACTCCTGTCTCTGTTAGCGCGTGAAGCCAAGCTAACGCGAGTGTTAGCTCACCCCGGAGCACGCTGCGCTGCTCGGGATGCTCCCGTGTTCTCCCCACACCTTCGATGCTGTTGGACGGGGTATCCCACCCACGGCGGTGGGAGGCGCGACTACAGCCGCATCCTAAACGCACACATCCCATCTAATAGTGTTTCCTTGCATCTCCTCCGGGCTGAAATTCTGATTCAGAGACTGTCTTCTGCCAGGCAGAGGTATTCATTGCGAATTTCAGAGCTTTTAATAACTTTTTCTTCCAAACAATGCGTGTGTTCCACTGCAAGTCCTTCAGTTCAGAGCAGAACAGAGTCCGCAGCTTTCCTGTGCATGCAATGGGTAACGGGCCTCTCCGACACTGCCAGAGTGTCGGTCCGTTCCCTGCTCAGTGATGATGCCCTCTTCAGCTCCTGTACGTAAGGACCAGGACGCTTTACAGAAGCTGCTGTGCAGCACGCGATGACGAG